>NW_010261010.1:18429-36182 GCF_000690775.1 Eurypyga helias
GCAGCTGCTGCATCTTCCTCTGAGTGGCCTCAGCTCAACACCCTTGGAAATAAGAATGACTCATCTTGATGGGGGTCTTCCTGTTGGGATATTGGAAATAAACACAGTTACTGCAGGGGACTTAAAGTACAGTAATTTGGATGATGAAACTTGAGGCATTGCTGGGCGAGGAGAGGCTGCAATCAGAAAGCTGTCAGAGGTAGCAGAGAAGCCCTGGGGGAAGAGACGAGCAGAGTAATAAGATATGTCCAGAATGTTTTGCCGTTAACTTAAAATATTGTGGAAATAGAATATTGGCTCTCAGTTAAATCACGCAGAGGCTTGGAAAATTTCTTTAGGAAACGTAGAGGCATTGTTCAGGAGTGCCGCAGCAGCTATGCCAAGTGCTGCAGCGTAGTCAAGGTCCCTGACAGCCCCACAGCAGTAAGAAGCATGCATAGCTCCTTCTACCCTGTGTGCACAATAGCTGCATGCTTCAGGTGTGGTTTAGTGCAAAGGAGGGCTGTCAACAGCCAGTCCTAACTTCCTGCGTTAAACCTCATCTCTTCCCTTCCTTTGCCCTGCCCCTGTTGAGATACGAGTGATTTCCTTGTGTATTTCCTTGCAGAAGTGTGTTCATATGTACCATGTAGCACACGTGAGGCACGTCTCTGCTCATACAGTGGTCACTTATTCATTATTTAAGGGTTTTAATCAGTCTGTTTAGAGCCCCTGCTCTTATGAGCTACTGAATATTCAGGATCGTTAGATGAAAAGCTGATACCAGATTTTTCTTTTTCCACACATACATTTCTCTGTTGTTGTCTTCTTACACAGAGCTATTGGTAGTTTGGGGAAACTATGACTTTACAAAGAAACATTTTTGATGATTATAGAGGAATCCGTTACGTGAAGATCTCCTCTGCTCAGCTTGATGCCTCGTCCTGCTCGTTTGTCTTTCTTTCAACTTTTGCAGCAATTCCTGTCTCCCGCTTGCCTGCCTCACCCTCTCCGCAGAATCTGAGCTGCAGACCTGTGCCTGGGGAGGAGCAGAGTGTGTATGACAGTACACATGGCAGTAGGCTTTTTTGTGTCACCAGAACAAGCTCTCAAACTTGATCTTGTGGTGAAAATCTTCACAGAAGATGCAAATATTTGACTGTTTTTTTCTAGGATGGGCACATAAAATCCTGGAATGCTTTCTTGACTTCTGGAGGCTGATTCAGGGTGTTAAACTATGATAGGAATGGCACGATTCACACCCTGGGAAAATACTTTCCATGTACATCATAAAAGCACAATCCCGTGTCATGGCACTAGGCCTGCTGAATGTGTGCAGTAGCTGGAAGATTGCTGTGTAAAATCAAACTGTATTTTTTGTAACAATCTTGGTCAGTGACTACTGGTCTCCTCCTTCTGTAATGATGTTCTGGAAGAAACTTGAGGCAGATATATGTCCTTGGGGGCACTGCTGTTTCCCAGCAGGATGCCTCTGTTCAGCTTGTTCCGTCTTGTCGTCAGGCAGTACTGAAGAGTTGGCCAGTGTCAAGGGGAATGAAAATCTGGAAGTGAAGTGAAAACGCTTAAGCTTCACATTTTATAAAACTAATGTATAAGTTAGTGCCAGTTCTGAAACAAACTTGTGCTGTAACGCTAGGAACTCATCTGTCTGGGGGACAGAAGAATGCTGTGATGCAGTAAACCCCACAAAAATCAAGCTGAATTTCCAGCGTGCTGCATGCCAGGATACAAGTGCTGCTTGTGTCGTTAATATATACACAACATAATGAATATTGACAGGACAAGGGGTAACGGGTTTAAATTGAAAGTGGGGAGGTTTAGATTAGATATCAGGAAGAAGTTCTTCCCGGAGAGGGTGGTGAGGCACTGGAACAGGTTGCCCAGAGAAGCTGTGGATGCCCCATCCCTGGAAGTGTTCAAGGCCAGGCTGGATGAGGCTTTGAGCAACCTGGTCTAGTGGAAGGTGTCCCTGCCCATGGCAGGGGGGTTGGAATTAGATGATCTCTAAGGTGCCTTCCAACCCAAACCATTCTATGATTCTATGATTCTATAATATTATTACTGTCATTAATAATTTTAATTATAATTAATGTAGCTACAGTATGAGCCTATTGGAAAATAAGAGTTAAATAAGGAAAAGAATAGGGATCACACAGTCATTGTATCTTCACAAAGCCCAGTGCTATGGAATTTGACCTATCCCAAACCAGAAAAAACCGTAATGTCAGCCAGCAGAGGCAGTTACATGGTCACAAAGTTAAATACTGCTCTATGCTTGTATTCTAATCACAGAATGACTGAAGAAACTGCTGTAACTCACAAAAAGTGTAACAGCTTGACAAACAAAAGATGTAAGTAATGCTTCATAGTCCCCCAATAGTTTGTTTGGTTAAGATTTTACATCTTTTTTAACTCATGTATATACATGAGGGTACATGTCTCACTAAAAAATCTGTTTGGCTTGTGTCTAAAAATGGGATTCTTGCTCTTTTCCCTGCATCACGCTGTTATTAAAGAAAAGTTTACCACACAAGTTAGATGCTTATAGTGCAGCATTATTTATGGAGTCTTGTTTCTTAAATACTTCATAGGTACTACCTTACCATGATTTATGTTTTAAGCATTCAGCATTATCTTACAGTGCGGAATTCAAATTTACAATCATCAGAAATTCTGAGGAGAAAACCTTTGTATCAACAATGCAGTTTCCTATCACGTCTCTATTGATTGTGGGAATTAAGTTTTTCAAGGAAAAATCTTTGACACCTTCTGTGACACAAGCTTCCCTTCTCTCTGGCATAATTAGTTTTATGGCAAGATGAGAAAGATGCATTTATTTAGTGTTCTCAGAAATACTACACTTTTAAACTTTTGCATGCTAACCTTTTCTGTTACTGAGAAAGACCAAAAAAACCCTCAAAACTTCAAATGCACTACAAAATAAATAAAAAATTGTCCAATTATGTTCGATACCAGTTCAAAGGCAGAACTTTAGTTTAACTACCTTTAGAGCAGTATTGAGTATTTATCATATTTTTAGTCACCATTTAAAGCAAGGACGTCTTTGGTTGTCCTCTTCAAGGAAGGGAAAAGAGAAATAGTATTGTAGTGCAGGATAAAATGTTACTTCTCTCAAGTGTAGGTGCTGTACAGGCAGGCTATTAAGAGAAAACACTGCACATGGGAAACAAATGGACCACAATGAAACCAATGGAGCACAACAGCAAAATGTATCTCTGAGTCCCTTCCAACTTGTTCATCTAGCGGAGCTTTAAGATCAGTAGCACATTGGATAATTGGCATTGGCAAGCAAAGAGCATTTCTGGGCCTACATCGTCCTGATTGTCTCAAGACTATTGCATCCCAAGAGGTCTAGGAGAACAATATAGGATGGGGTTAAAATAACCAGGTTTCTATACAAAATACTTATTTTCATGATTTAAAAGGAAGAAAAAAATGCAAACAAGGACCTAAGTTCTTCCATTTTTTATTGAAGCAGCATGTAGCAGAGGACCTGATTTGAGATCTCTTGAACTAAATCTTGAAATAACTTACCTCCAAGAACTGTGGGCTCTATCTGCCCAATTACTTTGTCCTCATTATATAAATCACTGAAATGAAGATGCATAGATCCATTTGGGGATCTCAGGCTGTGAGCACCATTTACACACTGTGTCCATTTCATCACTGTGGCACTGGACAGTCTGTGAGCAGAAAGAAGTATTTCATTACCCAGATTTATATGTTTTTAAGTAGTTCTTATTTTTTTTTCAAAATCCTAATGACAAAATGTATTGTAATTACTAACGCCTACAGAGAAATGAAGATCAACTGCAAGTAATAGCTATTGAGTTCGCCCAGTATCTAGAATGTAGCTCCTATGCAACAGGTTTGTAACTCCTATGAAAAAGCTATTATTGCTTGCCCAAATCAAATGAGAAACAAAAAAATCCCTGAAATAACCAAGGTGGAATTGCTAGGGATAGTAACAAGATGCTTGCACTGCTGTTCCTATTGAAACTGCTGACAGTACTCCTGATCTGTCTCTGATAGAGCAGAAATTTGCCTCTTGGTTGGTTGATCTAGTGAACATAAAGGTGGATGTGATTTAAGTCTGTTGTGGAAATGTTGCCATAATGGAAAATTCTAAGTTACTTTATATACCTTGACCCTTACGTAAACAAATGAAAAGAGCATTTAATATTTTTGTGTGTGTGTGTAAAACTTTCATGGTAACAACTGCAAGAATAATAAAAGGTAAATGTATTTCTAACAACTTTCATAAAATATCCCCATCTTGAGTGTAGTACCTCTGACTTATATTAGTGTCATAATGAAAACACTGAAGTGTTCACTCACAATATTCCAGTCCTATGTGTAAGCTATACAGAAAGAAGGGAAGAAACTACTGAAGTATTGAAAACAGAAAAGGGTGCTAGTTTTAAAGAGAAAGGGAAGTTATTTGCGGAAGTGTAGCTTTCTGCTAGAGATTTTTTAAATAAATTCATCTGGAGTTCTAAATACAGGAAAGTTTGACGTGAAGCAGTACCAGTAGTCTCATACAGTACTCGGAAAGGTTCCTTGGCAATGAAAAAGTTTGCCAAAACTTATTTTCAGTTTCCCCTCAAACTCTCAGTGTTTCCATACCAAGCCTGATGGAAGGGGGAAGAGGAAAAAGGCAAACCCAGAACTTCTGAAAATTTCTGCTGTGTTTTTCAAGTGTGTCTCCTCTCTCTTCAGAGTGGGTGGGATTCATTTTGGCAAACTTTACTACAGCCTGGAGGTGCCTACCTCTGAGCTATTCTAGGCTCCCTGTGTGATCCACGGAGAAAAGCAGGCTCTTCTAAGGCGTGACTCATGTGATCTATTTCAAACACCTCCTCTCAGATAAGATGTCCATATAGGAGCCAAGGGTATCTGGCTCAGATGTATATGTCTACACTTGGCCAGATGAATCTTACCCAGTATGTCTATGCTGCAGACTGCCAAGAAACAAGATAAATTTAGCTGCATAAAGCTCAGTACTGTCACAGCGGGGATTTTAAAAGCTAGATCAGGTATTTCTGACTCTACTGTGTAATTTCCCATACGTCAGTGTCCACCTGAGATATCAGAGTGCCTCATGGTACCTATAACTCAGGTGTTTCAGGCCCTTGGTTTTCCATGGCTGCCATGCCTAACTGGGCATCATGATACACAGCCACTGTGCAGTCAGGAAATTCTGGAAACCACCCTGAGTGTAGCGTGGGACTAAGGATGCCAGGGAATACCTATATATACATATATGGTGAAGAAAAATCTGTAAGGAGTTAGGAGATGATATGACTTCTGTACTGGTGAAGGTGGTATTGAGCCCAGGTGTGGTGCTGGTGTTCTAAATACCTCTGAAATCCTTCCAGCACAGTCAGACCTCTGGACATGCTGCCTGTCAGTAGATGTGAAGAAACTCAATCTTTTTATTTTGCCAAAGAGACAGTTAGCACATTACTTTATCGTGGTTTAAGAGTTGCTACACAGCGACATTTCTGATACGGGATACAATTGAATCTAGTGAATGAAAGTGCAGTGCTACTCAGTCCTTAAAGTAAAACCAGATTAATTCAATCTATGAAAAGGAGCATATTCTTTTACAGCAAGGTTAAATAACTGCTGGAATAACTGTATCTAGGATTCTTTTAGATGCTTTTTTTCCTTGATAAACTTTTTTAATCTAGATATGATACAGCACAATGAACTTATTGCTTTAATGAAGGAATTAAAAAGTGAAATGTTATGGCCTGTGAAGTGAGACTGAAGATATCCCTTCTGGCCTAAAAAGCTGTTTAGTGGGCCAAATGCAACGTTGGATCCCAATGTCTCACAGTTCTTGGAAATCTGCATTTCAGAAAAAGCTGTGCGGGCTTTCCCATTTCCAACACAATCACCGTCAATCACCTGGTCCTATCTTTCTCACATTCTGTTCCTTTAATAAGGTTTTTGATCTGAAAATGCGCTCAGTGAACTAGCTTTCTGTGAGCTGGACTTGTTATATAGAAACATAGATAAGGCAGCCGTAGAAGCAGAGCATGCTGGAACTGAAGGTCATGACTGCGAGGTATGTATCCCAGGCTTAGGTTTGAGGTATTTTACTTTTACTCCTATTTCTCTGATGGATTTTTTTCACCATTGTATGCCAGAATGCCTTTGATAGGACAAATCTTCCATTTAATTTTGACAGAAGAAAGTGAATATCTCTCTTAAACTCCAGACACTGAATATAGGTCCCTGTGTAAGCAATCTAGTCTGTCTTCACTTTTCGTAGTGGAAGAAATGTAAATTCTTGGTTTGCACCACTCTCTGGAGGATACTCTGTTGATAGCTAAAATTATAGGATTTGAATCTTTGCCGAAACTTTGTTACTAAATGATAGGTACATCTCTCCCCACCCCGCTCCCCACCCCCTTCCCAAAGCTTACCTCTGTGTCTTCAGTACCAGTGCAAATGTGAATTTGTCCCTCTAAATGCTCAGACCGACGCTGAGTAAGATCTTGGCCACACCTGAATTTCTCATCCCATCAGTTAAATATGTTTCTCCTTTGAATAATTTTTAGCTTAGGCAGAACTACAGTGTTTTTGTTAAATAGCATAGAATTGCAATTCCATACGGTCTGCTTTGTTCTGTAGGTGTTCCCGTTTGTGTTATGTTCTCCTCCCTTTTCTGGTCAAAGCGTCGACGCTGAGTAAGATCTTGGCCACACCTGAATTTCTCATCCCATCAGTTAAATATGTTTCTCCTTTGAATAATTTTTAGCTTAGGCAGAACTACAGTGTTTTTGTTAAATAGCATAGAATTGCAATTCCATACGGTCTGCTTTGTTCTGTAGGTGTTCCCGTTTGTGTTATGTTCTCCTCCCTTTTCTGGTCAAAGCGTGCAGGGTGCATATCTGAGATGAACTGTGAAAGATTCCTATAATACGTAGGACATCCTACCTTTACCAAGAATGGTAAAAAATGGTCTGCGTCTTGGAAGATGCATTGCAGCCAGAGAGCACGCCCCCTAGAGAAACAGGGGAGCACTGAACTAGTTTCTGAAACTGAAATTTATTTTAAGGTGGAAAAATCTTTTGGTTTTTGCACAATTGGATTTTCTACTGTGTGATTAAATAAAAATAAGCTTCACAGAAAACAGCAGCAGCTTAAAGAAATGATGCATTTTATAGAAGAAAAATCCTGTCATAGTTAAGATTTAAATTTCTTCACTGATCCCATCCCTTTCTCTTACAGAATGGCAATACCAGTCATCCAGTGGTGTAACAGCACTCTGGTCTGTACGACTGAGAAGTTTTGAAAAACATCTCCTCCAGAAATCAGACCTTTTGCATAAATGCTTTCGCATGACACTGCATTTTACAGCTGTGTCCTCAGGAAGGACTGCTTCTGCATGGAGTCAAGGTAACACATTTTCTCTTCCCTTCCAGACCCACGCACTCTGTGTGTTCCTGGTTGCCTTGGTCTAGTCCAGTCTGTCATATATCCTGGCTGCTTGAGGGCAAGCCAGTGTTTCAGTTCACTTCTTGCCGGCTTCTACTCAGGAGCTAGGAGGTGGATAAGTTCTTAACTAGGGTCCCTTTCTTACAGTTTCTGTTTCTAGAGGTCCTCTTTCCCCTTGCCAAAATGCCTTTTGATCTACCTCTCCCAGCCAAAACATTCATGAAATGTGCATGACCCCTCACAATGCGCTTACTCCTTGCTGTCAGCTTTGAAAAAGACAGCCATGCTGATAACTGAAATCTGCTGTGATGTGGCTGTGGTATGAATAACACTAGAGCTTGGGCTTTGCAGCAGTTTTGTAGTAGAGAAGGGCTTACATTTCTACACTTCATGAGTATAATACTGACAAATCATATAAAATAGCAACGTGAAACTGAGAACAAAATTAGGAGATGTCCTGTTCCTTTTATAATTGTATGTAGGAATTTTATAGGGAATATGCATGAAGTAAGAGGATACAGTTGAGGCGTCCACTATCATAAGAAAGCAGTTAAACTTCCCAGCATCTGTAGTTTTTAAACTCTTGAATTAAGCATATACTGTACATTTTACACTGTAGTAAAAGAAGTGTAGTCGCTACACATGATCTCTGGAGAGTGATACAAATTGCACCCTTAAATGCCATCTTTGTATTTAGATTTGTAACTGTCTGTTGTTCTGTCAAAACATAACTGCGTTTTTACTCCTGCTTGCTTTATAGAAGCAGCTTGAATTTAGGAGAGGAACCTATCTTGTCTGTTTAGCTTGTGTATTATTGGCAAATGCTGCTAGTAACATGGGAGTCATCTACCCTAAATTTGATGTCTAAGCCTAAGTCAGTTCCCCTAGGCTCCCTTTGTAGGCAGTGAAGTGAATCGAAAACTCCAGAAGTAGAAACTCCTCTCACACTAAGTCAGCTCAGATAAGGGAGATTAATAGCTCTTTACAGGTGGGTTTTTTTCAATTATCAGCTAGAAAAAAAGGACTAATCTAGGCTTAGATTTTTCTTTGTTCCTTTATTTGTCTTTGTTAGACACGTCAGGCAAAGTGGATGAACTCATATTTTGTCATGTATCAGTGGAACAGCTTTCAGGTCATGTTAATTTCTATAAGATAAGGTTAATTTGTATCATTGCAACTCTTCGTGGTAATACGCTCATTTTACATAAGAAGTTGTGAAACGAAGGGAAAGAAAAGGGGCAAAACCTTGAAATGACCTAATGTAGGGTTTCCCAGTTAGGTTGGATATCCCTCACCGTAGCAGCCCTTTAGATACAGAAGACTGTCCAGCAGTGGGTCATCAAGATGCTCAGGGTGTGAAATCACCCGAGCTACAGTGAGAGGCTGAAGGAATCAGTGAAGAAGTTGAAGGGCGAGTATAGGGTATAGTAGTGTATACCTACTTAAAGAACAGGTACAGAGATCACAGAGCCAAAGTCTTCTTGGTAGAGGTTTGCCTCTATGGCAAGGGATAAGTGGCCCCATTGAGGCTTGGAGGGCTCAGACTGGATGTTAGGAGAAGCTATTTCACTAGGAGGGTGATGTGGCACTGGGACAGGTTTCCCAGAGTGGTGGTGCAATCTCTATCCCTTAGGGCTGTTCAAGACTGAGCTAGACAAAGCCACAGCAGAGCTGATCTGGTGCTGGCAGCATTCTGCTTTGGGCAGGAGACAGGTCTGGGTGACCACCAGAGGTGCCTTCCAACCAGCATCCATCTGACTTTCTTCTCCTTACTCTAAGAAAACCAATCTCTTCCTATGTGGCTCTGCCCTCAAAACCTCAACCCTCACCCTGGGCTTCTGTTTACAACCCTGCTCCACTTCTAACCCTATGAACTGCAGGCAGGTGGCTGCAGTAGGCCCTGCCCAAGCATCTCTGCAATAGAGGGGTACGCTGCTCTTCCCAGCTCACAGGCCACTTACAAATTGCTCCTAATGCCAATATATCATTCCGCTTAGGGCACTGCCCTGCGACACCTGTGTTCAAATTCCTGTTGTGCTCAGTAGCAATGAGGCACCTGGAATTTCCCGTATGTAGTGTGGGTATGCTTTAGTGATTGGACTGTTGGCTTTTCTGGGGAAAAATCAGAAACAAGCAGTCCTTAAAGTCCTTCTGAGGTTCTCAGTTTTCCCCAGCTAGGAAACTGGATTATATGATGGGGGCAGCTAACGCTTTCTTAGCTCTAGATGCAAACTGTGATTGCAGAATCTTCATTTCTTGTTGCGATACTGGAACTAGACAGTACCCCTTTTAAAAAATAAGGTGCTTTGCAAGCCTGGCCATTTTGAAATAGTAACTGCTTATAAACTTGTAAAATTTGGGGGTAAAATTAGTGAAAGGTGAGAAATATGGAACTGGAAAGTGCTCTTTTAGCATTGCTCTTCTGCATGAAAGGGCACCTTAAAATCTTCCATAGCTTGCATTAAGTCATCCTGATATTTTCTTCTGTCTCATTAATCCCAACCTATTTTAGATAATATAAATAAATGCCACTTCATTTGAACATTATCGCTTTAATCCTTCTTCGCCTTGAATTCACTCCAGGAAATGGTATTTTTTCCTATTGAAAAGATTGTAAAATGAGCACAGCTTTTTGACAGTAGAATCAAATATTTATTTATTTATATTAGTGGCATTGTCTTTCTTGATTTCCAGGCTAAGCGTAGTACAGTGTATATTTTTAAATGCCAGTTTATTACAGCTTGAAGAATTGGAGATCTCAGCTGAAAGAACTCTGAGTCTTCAGCTGTCGATCAACCTTGTAGACTGTTCTGGTTCTTTGCCCTCAAAGAAGTTGTTTCATATTTGGTCAATTTTAAGCTGCATTTTTTATTTTATTGATCTATCCAGTGACTATACAACTTGCAGATCCCTAGCATTGCGCTGCAGTACTGAACTTTATGCTTTGTCTCCAGCAAATAAAACTGATAAAAATTTATGTACCTTAAGGGCAAATAGGAATCTTGCATTGTCTGTGTGTGCTTAAAACACAAGAATACTGAAAATTTTCCTCTACAGTTCCTTTTTCTGAGCTTCATCAACGCAGTCTCACAGTAATCTGTCTCTGTCACACATACTTTCTAATTTCACTTTGTAACGATCCCTCTGGTGTGGGATCATTCAGGTTTCAGGAGACAAAAAGAAGCAGAGGTAGGACTTTTTTCCGCTTTGAAATGCCCAGAAGGATGTATTGGAGGATGGTAAAGGGAGAAAGAGCCCTTCCTGGATGACAGCGGGCTTGGGGAGCGGTGGAGAGGCTGGAGGTCAGGGCTGCCCTTCAGAGGCACCCTGGCAGGCTGCACAGTATGGTGCAGTCCAGCAGCTGGGGTGGGATAACACCATACGGCAGTACAGGCTGGGCAGCTTTTCAGAAGAGGAATGTGGGTCCCCGTGCACAACACAGCAGTGTCTCTGGTGGCCATGGAGGCCACCACAAACTGAGAAGTATTAGTACAAGGCTCATGAGGCTTCACTCGGAGTCCTGTGCCCGTGAATGCTCAAAACCAGCTGGCGGTATGTCCCAGATAGCTCTATAAATTCCCTGCTTTAACACAGCAGCATGGATATGAGCAATACATGTTACATGGGCAGAATGGCACCTCCTAGGGCATGTTCATAAACCACAGGAATCCTTAGTGGTCACTACAGAAGAGTAACAGCAGGTAAGGCAACAAGTTATGCAAGTTGAGTACAGGGGGTAAGTTCTAGTTGTTTTGGTGTCTAAAGCAGATTTTCATGAGTAGCCTGACTCCTACAGCTCACAGATGGAAGGGGTGTTGTAGTCAGGAGATCTCTTTTAAAAGGGAAGGGAATACTGGAGACATGAAGTTCCAGCAGGCAGTTGAGATCTGGGGTTCAGATCAGTCTTGATTTCCCCCAGAGGTCTTGATTTTTCTCCATAAACAACAGATGGTGTGTAGGACAACAGCTTCTAAATGGGGTGTCACATCTATGTTTAAAAAGCTAGGCAAGATGAATCTGGGTCAGTTCTGGGCTGAGTTTGTCAGTAATATTGCAATCAGGATTAAAGCTCCAGAGAGTTTACAATTGCAGTTCACTCTGTTCTCAACTGCACCCTTTTGGCACAGCCTGGATTTCAATCTGACTCACCACTACACTTTTAAATGTCAGTCCTTGACTTGTTAAATCACACCCCTAACTCTTAAGCAAGAAAACTAATTTATTTTAAATAATTAAACTTCAAATTTAGTCTTTCTTTCCTCTTAAAACTAGAATGCAGCAGTCCAAGAAAGGCTAGGTTTGTACGAGCAGACTGTGACCAGTGCATAGACTGTATGTGCTGAAGAGGACATCAGTGCCAGTGGCAAAGGTTATTCATCAAACATGCAAGATCAGCCCAGATTTGTGTATGCAAATAAGCTGAGGATGTGAGGACATCTACACCAGAGTTTTGAGATCACTGTTTCAGAGCCGTATCCTGACCTGTCTGGCATCCTCTGACAGAGATGCAGTTATGTCCTGTCTTGCTTGTCACTTGCTGCTGCTTTTTGCTTTGTTCTGGGGTCACTTGTCCTGTGTCCCACGAGGCAGATGGTCAGCTAGTGCCAGAGCCACATGGGTGGTGGAAGGTTATCTTTCTTAATGGCTCGTGTCTGCCAACATAATGCTGCTGCTCTGCCAGCAGATCGCGGGAGATTTGGCGCCTCAGGCTCTTCCAAGTGCGCTTGGGCTGCGGTTGAGCTCCATGCTGTCCTGGACAGTGGGGAGTGTTTGGTCTGACAGACCCTATATCCTCTCAGCATGGAGTTGACGTGTTTTTGGTGCAGTGGGAATTGTAATCACTACTGCAGCCAGAATGTGCCTGTAAGCAGAGCTGAACAAAGGCAGAGCAGCACACCAGGTGCGTCTTGACTGGGCTGTCCCTTTTCTCCCAGCCTGTGTAACAAAGCTGCCCTTTCCTCCCCTACTTCTCTTGCAGTGTCAGCAGGGTTCAGATGTAAAAGTGAAGCAGCACCCCAGGGTGCTTGATTTCAGCTCTACCCAGACTTGGGCAGGCACTGGCTGGACTGCAAGTTCTCATGGTCTTCACTGAAGTCTTTCAGAATTAGTTGTTTGTGTTTTTCTACCCCCTGCAGTTCTGATGCCTGATGTGTTGTGAATGTTTAAGAATCCTAGCTTTCATTGGAAAATTATTAACTACTACTGAACTGTGATGAAACTCTTGACACCGTAACTCAGCTAAAAGTGTTATCTGTCAAACTGGAAGACGATGACAGATCATTCATAAAATGTATTCTCTTTCTCTCAGTATTCAAAAATAAAATGCAGATTATTCTGCATTAAGAATCTGAGACAAGAAACAACTTATTAAGTGCTGAAACATGTGTTGCTATTTTCAAAGCAACAACCCTATCCAGATCCTCTACTTTGGAGTGCCAAGGGTTGTGCTAGGCATATATATCTGGGGAAGGTTGGGCTTTTCTAGATCTGCTGTACGGGTTAGAATCAGTCACACAGGAAAATGTCACAGTGTCTCTGTGACCCCCTGCTCCTCTGTGCTGAAGGTTGCGGCACAACTGGTAGAAGCCAAGTTCACAGGGATGGTGGTCTAACACATGTCAGTGCTAGACACGCGTGAGTGCTAGAGACACTTGCAACAGGGCACCCACCATGGGCATCTTCAGGGACTCCAGCCTTGGGAGGGGTAGGAGTTGCATGCGTTGTCCTTGGGGTATACTGGCAAGAATGTTTTCTGAACAGGTAAGGATGGAAAGCATAGCTGGCTCCCGGTGTGGAGTGGCTTTTCTCCCTCTTTTCCTACAATATGTTTTTACTCTAAGTGTGTCCACCTGATGAAGACGAGCAGGGAACTCTGAGGGCTGAAAGGAGTTGCTGCCTGGCCAGCATTTTGGGGCTGTACGTGGCATATACAGAGAATTCCGGTGAGTTCTAAGTGAGGGCGACAGTGGGTGCTGTATAGTTGGCCACACAGTGGTGGGTCCTGACTCAGTGCCTGAAGGTGTGCAGCGTTGACTTGGACAAGGTGCTCCTGCCTGCGACCCTCTGCAGGTAAACCTTTGGGTCATGCACTCTTGGACAAGGAGCAAGCAGTGACTGACAGCCTTGGTATGGCACAGCAATGGGTTTAGGGAGTACAGTTTTCCCCATCCTGCAGGACCACAGCCTGGAGAACAGAAAACACCTGTCAAATTCCATTTTGTATTACATATTCATAACTTGTTACAGTAGGGACCTCTCTGTCATGGTAATGACCTTTGTGTGCTATACATCTAGTGTTCTTTGCTGCCCAAAGTCAGCACTGCCAACTGCTATAGTCCCTAACGCAGCTGTAGGTGTAGGAGGTTTTGCTTTAGCCCCAAAAGTAAAGAAAGACCTGACTGTTAGGCATGAAAGGATGTGTCCTTTTTGCCAGCCTTTCTATGCAGTCTGAGTAGCCATGGAATAGCACTGTAGGATCTGTCCTATGGGAAAGGTTGCCACAAAGGCTACATTTTCCCAAGATGTGGAAGTCAGTTGAACATGCTTCTGTTGACTGAGGTAAGCCTTGTGCAAATGTCTGCTGCTTTTTAGCAAAATTTACAGCTTCTAAAGTGGCTAGCTTTCTGGAGCCTCAGAGGCTTAGAGTAGTAAAGTCGTTGGAACAACTGCTAATGAGTTAATTACAGTGGTTTCATTAGTTAAAATTGCTGCCAGAGACTTGAATGTTGCAGATAACTCTGCTGGCAAGTGGCTTATGCTGCTGGGCAGGCCTTTGCCTGATTTATGACTCTCCCTTAATCAAATGGAGTTCTTGCCTGATTATCCTGAAATTCAGTTCTGGTTTTATCTTATTTATAAAAAACAACTTTTGTTTTCAAAGGGACTTCATACGTGCTGCAAGTGTGCTGTGAACCGCTGTCACAAACAACTGTGATTCTTGCCTGAAATGTGCCTTCCTGCATGACAGCTCTTCCTCTGAAATATAGACAGTTATCCATCATCCATGAAATCTGAGGCATTAAGAGGCTTCCAAAGAAAAATGAAGCTAATCCATATCCTCTGCACACCATTTTTGTGAGAAATAACAAGGATTTTGCCAACGAAACAGAAGTTTCTTGTGTAAATCGACAGCTGGACTCTTTTTTTTGTGGGCACCTACTTTTGTACTTGATACTTAAAATGGATATTTAGAAGTGATCTTTCTTGGCTTTTTATGCAAAGTTTCAGAGATTGCCCAGAAAATCTAAGCATTTACACTGATCACTTTCCTATAAATAGCAGCTGTACAATCAAACCTCCTAAAACAACCAAAAGCAATTCAGAGGTCTGGTTTCAACCTTGCCTCAAATATTTTTCCTCAGCAGAAATGGCAGCTGTGGGTGTTGAGCCCTTTGGAGGTATTCTCAAGTTTCTCAAACCCCTTCAGTAAAGCCTTTAGCTCTCGTGCCAGGTATATGGGGAAGATGATGGAACAAATAAATTGGGAAACTATCTCCAAACATGTTAAGGACAAGATGATAAGGAGTAGTCAGCACGGATGTATGAAATGTACAGATCTATTATTGCCTGACCCAGCAGGTGGACATCTGTGAAGAGAAGACTGGCTTGGCGGGTGAGTGGAAAGCAGTGGATATAATTTATTTTGACCTGAGGAAGCCATTTGACAATGGCTTCCATAACATCTTCATAGAAGAAAATGGTGAAACACAGACTACATAAATGGACAGTGATGTGTAATAAAAACTGGCTGAATTGTCTGGTTTGAAAGGTTGTGATCAGTGGCATGAGATCTAGCTGGAGGCCACTCATTAGGGGTATTACCCAGCATCAATATTGTTTAACATCTTCTTTAAGGACCTGCATGATGGAACAGAGTGCACCCTCAACAGGTTCCCAGATGGAGAGGACGGGCCAATACACCAGATGATATACCATCATTTAGGGGGAACTTGACAGGATGGAGAAACAGGCCTAAAAGAATCTGAAATATGGAAAAGGTAAATGCTAAGTCCTGCACCTGAGGAGGAATAACTCCTTGCACCACTGCAGTCTGGGGAAGACCAGCTGGAAAACAGCCGTGCAGAAAAACCTGGGCTTCTCATGAATGCAAAACTGAACATGAGTGGGTAATGTATCCTTGCAGCAAAGAAGGCCAATGGCACCTTGGGCTGCAGCAGGCAGTGTGTCACCACGTTGAAGAGGGTGATGCTTCCGCCCCACCCAGCACTGTTGAGTCACATATGGAGTTCTGGATCCCGTGCTGAGCTCCTGAGCACTAGAGAAAAACGTGGATGCACTGATGCAAGTACATTCAATGGCGACAAAGATTAAGGGAATAGAGCATCTGTTATATGAGGAGAGATTGAGAGAGCTGAGTCTGTCTGTTAAGCCTGGAGAAGACTCAAGGGGATCTTACTCATTTGCTTAAATATCTGATTGGGTTGGACTGGGGAGAGTGAACAGAACAAAGACAGAATCTGATGCCCAGTGACAGACAAGAGGCAATGGGCACAGTTTGAAAGGGCTGCTGATCTGGGGAGACTCCTGGCAATGTGAGCAACTGCCAGAGCCATCCTCCAGAAAGGCAGGGAGGAGCAGTGGACAATCACCCAGGCTGCTCGGACCCTGGGAAGGATTTACCACAAACGCTCCTGGAGGTCGTTCCCAGGCACATGCCGGAGGAGCAGGGGACTGGGCCGAGCCGTCCGGCCTCTCCTTGGGGCCAGTGGTGCCAGTGAGGCTTGAGGCCCTCGGGGCTTGCTCCCGGCTGTGGGAGTGAACAGAGAGGGGAGGCCCCATATCCAGCACCAGGGGTGGGTGGTGCATCGGCCGGTCTGTTGGGCCCCGAGGGCGGTGGTGCTTGGCATCCCGATTGCCTGAGCTCGTCTTTCTCCCGAGATGACCCAGGCCAGTGGGGGGTCCAAGACAAGCAGTGGGGGAAAACATTCCTCCTTTATTGGCTTCAGAAAGCGTGCAGGGTGGAGTGGTGTCTGGCAGCACGACGTAGCAGGGCAGCCGAACGCGTGGGGCGCTGTCCGTGCGGCCATCCCAGGCGTGCCGCCCAGTGCCGCTCCCTCTGGACTCTGTGCAGGATCAGGGCCGGCTGCCGTGTCTGGGGACCTGTCCGGCGCTGGCAGCAGGGCGCTGTTACTCTTGCTGCCCTCTGATGCAGGTACAGCAGAAAGCCCTGCGCAGAGCCCTGAGCGCCCTCCTGAAGACGGAGGGCCGTGGCCCTGGGGTGTGCGGGAGGGCGTCGATGCCTGCGGGGGAAGGAGAGTGTAGCTGAGAGGCTGGGCAAGCAAAGGGCAGCCTCCTGCCTGCCCATCCGACACCCAGGCCTTTCTCCTTGGAGGGGTGGCTGGGCACGGCCAACCCCAGTGCGCGCAGTGTGGCCGGCCTGGCATGGGTGCCGCTTGCTGGGACCGACGGGCCAGGCCTTCCCCGCTGGGACATCGCTCGACTCAGGGACTCACCTGGCTCGTCCTTGGGCTCCTGCTTGCAGCCAGAGGAGGGTGGTGCATCACCTCTGGGCTCCGAGGGCACCTGCATGGGGAGCAGAGCACAGGCAGGGGAGGGAGATGATGTCAGCAGGATGACACCTGGAGCGCCAGGCATCTCCCTGACACGCGCACCCCGGGCCTGAGCCTGCGCTTGCCAGCGGCGCCTCGGGTTTCCAGAGGCCTGTCACGCGCGCCTGGTCACCTGGTGTGGAGCGTCCTGAGCCACGGGAGAAGCCGCTGCGTCTCCTTCGCTGTCTTCCCTGGGCACAAGGTGGGGTGTGCCAGCCTCTGCCACATCCACGCCTTGAGCCAGGTCCAGATGCTCCAGGGAATGCTGGCCAGATGCCTGGATCACAGCCACAGCCCTGCTTATGGCGAGGCTGACGATGTAGCGGGCTTTCTCCTGCAGAGCCTCTTCGGTGCCTGTGGAGCTGAGCGGAGCTGGTGCCTGGCTCTCTGCCTGCGCTGCTGCGGCCTGCTCGCCCAAGACAGGAGATGCTGGTGCCTTTTCCCCTTCCTGTGCCGTGGGAGCGAGAGGCGCGCGGTGCTCCTCTTCCTCAGGAGCTCCGTCCAGGGCAGAAGCTGCAGGCTCAGCGTCCCTGAGCCCCGCTGAGGCAGGAGACGTGTTCTGCAGGTCGCTGGCTGCCTCTCCCGCCGCCTCTGTGCCCATGCTGCTGGGCCAGCCGGGCCCCTCCTGGACAGCAGCGCTGGGGTCCTGGGGTCCACCATTCGCAATGCAGATGTTGCGAATGGTGACGTCTTCCTCTTTGGACAGCTCTTCAT
>NW_010261011.1:0-5066 GCF_000690775.1 Eurypyga helias
CCGGTTTGTCAGATGTTGCCGACAGCGCCGGGCAGGAGGCACCTGTTGGAGCGTCCTGCGCCCGGCCTCGGCCTTTAACGTTGTGCCACGCGTTTCCGACCCGCCTCGCGCGACAGGTTCTGGCTTGTGATCAAGGAGGATGGACGCATGGTTACAGCTCGCCAGGAGCCGCGGCTGGTCCTCGTCTCTGTCAGCTGTGAAGATGGGCACTTGGTCTTGGATGCCCCAGAAATGGAGAGGGTGTGCCTGCCCATAAAGCTTCCCAGGAAAAATCCGGTGCATAACTGCAGGTATGAAAGCGGGGGGTGGTGCTCTCCCTTCTCTGTAAATGCTGTCTCTCTCTTGCATGCCTTGCTTTTCAAGGTTGTGTGGTAGTTTGCTTTTTCTCCTGCAGAAATTGGAGAGTGAAAGTTGGGGGTGTCCCCTTCTTCTCTGGGAGTCTGTTTCTCCATCTGTGTAATGGAGAGAGGCTTCAGACTGGGGCCTGTAGTGCCAGGATGGGGGGCAATGGGTTTAAACTAAAAGCAGGTAGGTTTAGATTAGACATAAGAAATTTTTTATGATGGGGATGGTGAGATACTGGAATGAGTTGCTCAGAGAAATTGGAGATCATTGGAAGTGTTCAATCCCAGGCTGGGTGAGGCTTTGAACAACCCAGTCTAGTGAAAGATGCCCCTGCCCATGTGATGTTCTTTGATAGTCCCTTCCAACCCAAACTGTTCTGTGGAATTCTTTGTCATGTGTTATAATCTCTGCCACGTGTTATAGTCTCTTTTAGTTTTAATATTTCACAGTGGTGAAAACAACTCTCAGGAAAAGATGACACAGTATTAAAAAAACATACATGTCTGCCAAATGAACTGTGTTCTTCAGTCTTCATAGGTGGTCATGTTTACTCACTTGTGTTTACCACCTATTTTTGACTGGGTGAGCAGTTGCATGTCAGAGCCTCAGTCATGCACACTGGTATTTCTTTGTCACCACTAGTATATGCATCAGCATTTTTGGATGCACACTGGCCATTTGGAATTAGTGAGATGTCGGACCTTAGATTCCCTCACCCCTGTCTCTAGGCATTTAACTGAGGTGCCTGAATTAAAAACTTGGTTGCCCGAGGCTCACTCTGTGGTCATGGGCAAGATGGACATCTCCAGAGAGCGAGTCGTTCATTGCCTGTAGCTGCTACCTCAGAGTGGTCTCAGGGTAAGGAGTTACAGTCATTTTGCTGCATGCCTACAGTTTTCTTGTATGACTGCAGGCCTAGTTATTTTATCCATGTATTTAAATCCATGCTGGAAAATTGCCAGGAGGGAAACAGAAAACCTTTTCTCTGCTCAGATCTCAATTAATATGTAAGACTATTTAGAAACTGTAAATGGTGTTAGCTCCTACAAAGATACTGACAAGTGGCTTTCCTTTGGATAGCAGAGAAGGTTAATGTACCAGCTGGCATAATTAAAGCTAAAAGTGCTGGAGAGGAACTGCACTTGCTAGCTTTTAGCATAAATCTGTTGCTCTGGAAATCCTTGATCAGCATCAGCTCAGTGTCTGTTTATACAAGGCAGGTGCAAGTTCTAAAGATAGTGTTTCTCATGGAAAATTACAACAGTCTTTTAAAAATCTGTGTGTATGTTAGCCCGTGGCGCACACACACTACAAAACCATGCAGTTTTCAAGGGGTTATTTTTCTAAAATCTGTTGTGCCGTTAGAAAAAACATTTAAATAGGCTCAGTATATTTCAGTAATGAAAAATTATCTTGGATTTCCTAATTTTAGAGCTAATTTTTGTTCTCTTGATTTATTTTTTCTTTTTTTGCCTTAATAAACCATTGCACTCTCTGGCTTTAAAATTGCTGGAACTTGGGAATGCAAATAAGCAGAAGTCAAATGCTTGTAAATGGACTTTAAAAAATACCAAGTTGTCTGGTATCATAGGTGGTGTCATAGGATGTGAAGAACACCCATAGTTAAACGTTGCCTTGTACTTCTCGGGAAGAATCCTGAGGTTTTACATGACTCTGCTGTGCTTAAACAATTTGCCATTTCTCAGCTGAAGGCTGGTGAGAATGAGGCTTAGGAATGGTACTGTATTCAGGCAAACGGAGATTTGGCTTTTGCTCCAAGACTCTTCCCTTTCAGCTCGTGCGTGGGAGTAGCTGTCGCGCTGCACAGTACACTCTGCTGCCAAGGCCCTCTGCACAGGCTGGTGTTTATCCCACCCCTGGGCGAGCACGGAGCCTTCAGGTTGGTGCTGGCTTGGGCCCAGGAGCTTGGGGCTAAGGCAGTGCAATAGTGCATCTGGTTGCAAAAGGCTGTGCAGATGCTAATCTTCAAAACAGGTAACTCCAGTTGCAGATTTTGCTTGGATATTTAAAAATGCTGTGTTTTGGGGGGCCAAGTAGGACTGAATCCATTGTATAGTCACAGTTTCTATTTGTGCAGATAATATGCTAGAGGGTTTTCACAGCCCTCGGTGTTCTTCGTTTGTGCCCTTTGCCCCTATGTGTTGTGATACTTAAATTGCATAATGTATTCCCGTGGATCCCTGTGCCACAGGCTGCTTACGATAGACCTGCTTTGTGGGTGGAATACAGTACTGTTGGCAGCTGTAAGACTCTCACCTCTGTTACGCCAGCCAGAAGGCACCGTGACTGAGAGACTGTAGGGAAGAGAAAGGCAGTTGGATGCTGTATGGGGCAGTGGAATTTACTCCCAGCCTGTGCAACAGAGTTGATACAGGGATCCCAGCAAACAGCATGGATGTTGCTGGTGGGACCCTGTTGATTCATCTCTCCCCCAAATGAGTAAAGGAAGGCTCCTAGGAGCTGGGCTCAGGACGCATGAACTGCCTGGGCATCTCTGTGCTTTAAGCAGTCCTGTGTATGACTGCAGAGGTAGAGGAAACTGCAGGCCATTTTGGTCAAAGTTGCTACTTTGAAGAGAATAATAAAACTATGCATATGTTGAAGTCTATTGGAAGATTGAGTTGAGGTTTACTTTATCTTGCCATGAAAGTGTTCCTTGCGTAAACTTGTTTGTCTTCTGCTGCCAGTGGCTTTTTGTGCCCCGTGGACTTTGTTTCTGCTATAAATCTTTAACCTCTCTTAGCATATAGAATAGCTCAGTATCTTAAATTTCAGCTTAAGAGTTTCACCCAGCTCTGGCTAAAGTTTTACAGCACTAAAATCCGAAGGAGTGCTTCCTTAACAAGCTGGGACATTTACAATTAATAACATTTGTAAATGTCAATTACATTAACCACATGCTTTCAAACTATCATTCATTTTCTGAAATTAATTACCTTTCAGTTGATTTCTGGGTAAATGTTTTGGTGTTGCAAATGCAAGAGTAGACCTGTTTTTTGCTTGACAGCGTGGCAAACAGGTAGGTTTGTTACTGGTCATTGATGTGACGGGTAGCTCTGGGCCCCTAAAGGCTATTTCACAGCTCATTCTTTCAGCAGCTGATCCCGTTTGGCCATGTCCGTGTTCCTTAGCTTCCCAAACAAGGTAACCATAGGGAGATTGCACACTGGGAATGATCCTTGTGCCAAATTCGGAAATCAATTCCCACCTTGTTATGCTTCAGGTGGTTTGTTTACTGTACCTTGCTGCTACTTTAAAACAAGTTGTTTGAATAGTAAGTGTGCTTGAGCTGTCGGCTTTCTGACTAACTTGCTGATGTGTCTTGTGATCCTTCAGGGTGTTTGGACTGGATATCCAAGGCAGGGACTGTGGAGATGAAGTGGCTCAGTGGATCACCACTTTCCTGAATTCAGAGCCATATCGACTGGTGCACTTTGAGCCCTCCATGCTGCCAAGAAAGTCAAAGGACATAATAAACCTTTTCCGAACCACAGATGAGGTAAAGGAATGTTCTTTTTCTCAGAAATACTTTATTTTAACCACTTCTTACCCACCGAAACCTACCCCTTTGTCATTGGTGACTGAGCCCGGTTTAACAAGGTGCATACTCATGTAGCTAAACCACATGAAAGTTCTCCTTTGCTGTGATGAGGTGACTTGCTTAAATTTTACTTTTAAGTCTGTTCTAAGCTGTTGATCATTCACAGCTGGAGAGTCTGATACTGATATTTGAAGAGGAACTGTTACGTTGCAGAACAGCATTCCTGTGGTGCCTCGTTGGATAGAAAAAAATTAACTTCTATAAGGATGTTTTGGTGGTGTAATCTGTGCAGAAAACCTCTGCTCTGTATCCCTTAGGTCTAGGAGGGTATGATGTGATACTTTGTGTTTTGTTTAAAGGAACACTGTTTAACCCAGGGCTCTATAGCTGTGGGCCTAGGAATTGAAATCCAAAGGACGTTACAGCGGTGTCGTCTCTCTCGCTGTGGGAAGAGGCTTGAAGGTGTGATAGTAGAACGCAGGAAAATCCTCGTGGTGCCCTTCTCTCTCCCTGTCTGAACAACTCCCTCGTGTGCCGATGGTTTGAACCGTACCTGGTGGCTGTAAGCTTGTTAAGCAAATGGAAGCTGTGAGTGCCTTGCCTTACCGGTGTGTTACGATCCGTAGGGCGTCAGTGGTTTGCTTGTTGGTGCACAGAGAGAAGGTGTATTCAGTTAGGGACTTTTTTACATGTGCATTCATTATGTAAGAGCACTGAGTCCAATACAGAGGACTAGGTTTCAGCAAAAGGGATGTCGGATTAGGAAGGTGACATTCAGGAATTCTGGCATGAGAAGAGGGCAGAATTGTGTTAACCTTAATCTTCTTGTGGTTGTAAAGGCATGTACAAGGTCGGGGGCTGAGGGGGGAGGGATAATGTAAGAGAAAGACAGGAGGAAGGCTACAAACTAAAATTCTTGGCAAAATTTGTTTTTCTTCTGCTTTTTTTTTTCCCTCCAGTGGCATAGGAGTTTTCTTTTAATACTGTTCATGGGCCTTGTTTGCCGAAACAGCAGCCCTCCCACTTCCAAGCAAACTTGGCCTGTCGAACGGACAGTTGCAATTTAGCATTGCTGTTCTGTAGGTGAAACTCACTCTGGTGTTGCGATAAGATTCGTTATACAACAAAGTCCAGATAGTTGATTAGAGTCAACCAGATA
>NW_010261011.1:5106-17905 GCF_000690775.1 Eurypyga helias
TGCTGATGTACTTAGTTCTTTCTGTCTGTAACACCCAGAATAAATGCCTGGGACATGCATACAGTATTATTTTGTAAGAAGTTGTGGGAGCTTATATAATTTTGGTTTAATTCTGTAAATAGTTCAGTTTTACACTTTGAGCTAATGAAACTTGCCGTGGTTACTGAAATAGGAAAGGGCATGTTCTTTTACTTGTTAACCAACTTCCAGGAAAACTAAAACCTGAATGGAGCAGCCTAACAGTCGGGCTAATATGTGGCCACTAGTTGCAACATATCTGTCCTTTTGCCATTCAGTAGCTTTGCTCCCGTCCTCTTACAGCACTCTTGGGGTTTGTTTGTTCTTATATAGGTTGCCTATCCTGACTGTAGCCCGGTCTTGATCGTCTCGGAAGCTTCACTGGAAGATCTAAATACCAGGATGGAGAAGAAAGTTAAGATACAGAACTTCAGGCCAAATATTTTTGTGACAGACTGCACTGCTTTTGAGGAGGTAAAATAACTGTCTTAAATGTCTTTATGAAGACACAGCTGCGTTTCTTTGTAACTCAGTTTCCTTGTGTGATAGTGCCTACAAGGATGAGGAAGATTGCTGTTCTGTGATTTTTATTTATTTATTTTTAATTTTTACAACTAGATTCCAGAGAGATACAGCTTCTGCTCACATCAGTGCGTGTGAAACATTGAGGGAGGAGACAGGTCCGTGTTTGCTTAATGAACTTTAGCAAAGGGTAAAATCACTGTATTTAAACGACAGGCTTGATACTGAAAGCTCATCTTTAAGTGTAAAGTAGGGAGAGCTATGCATGCTATAACTGATAAATTAATGATACAAATGAACAGCTCATAAACAGACAGTGTGATGTTTTATAGCCTTTGGCACAAGAGTAAAACTGCCCCTTGCAGTGCTGCAGTTTCCCACTGCACCTCTGAGAATGTCCTGGTAGTTCTGCAAACACTCTCTAGGAAGGTCTGATGATGAAGTGAACTGGTGATGGTGGCTTTTAAGTGTTTTATGTCACGTTGCCATTTTTCCAAAGAATTAGCTCTAGATAGATCTGATAATTTCCCAAATCTAAGGAGTTCCTAAAATGGGAATGGGTGGTGGTCTTCCAAGAAGGATTGCAATAGGAAGCTTGTGTAGACGAGAAGCAAAAACTTACTTCCACTGAAAATTTCTGTGATTTACTGCAGGTCGCAGCTCAGATTATCACACATACAGTAAGGATAAGCTTGCTTTAGGTTCAAGCAAGTGCAGACTGCAGAACAGAACTTACGACTTGTGTATCTTTCCTTCCAGATAAACGTACAAGTGGGCCCTGAATGGGACGAATGCAGTGACCATAGGGTTTTCATTAAAATAGTACCATAATGTAACTGTACTTGCTTTGAAGGTGCAGGTAAAGGTGATCATCTGGAATGGTACTGCTTCTTCTAGGAATGACTATGCCATGCCTGGAAAAATGGTTGCATGTGGATGTGTCTAATCTGTGTGTAATGTTTACCTTCCCTCAGGACACCTGGGAGGAGATTCTTATTGGCGATGCAGAGATGAGAGGGGCAGTGTGTTGTGCCAGGTAAACGTTTGAGACTGTCATTTTATATAGATGTACAGAGATTTATGGTAAGAAGCTGTTACTGATTTGGTGCTGTCTGTCATCACAGGTGTATTTTAACAACTGTTAACCCAGACACTGGAGTCCTGGACAGGAAGGAGCCCCTGGAAACACTGAAAAGGTGGTAAAAATACCAGTGCTTCTTAGGCTGTGGGAATGGATTTAGGCTAGATCCCAACAGATGTTAGACTAGTTTTAGAAGTGGTTTGAAACATGTGTGGGATGTAATAATATAGTGTAAAGGTCTGTGTGTATTGGCTTCCATTCTGCTGTCTGCAGTTCTGTGTGGTAGGAAAATTCAGGAAGTTCTCTCTTCTTTCTTGCAAACTTTACATTCCCTGCCTCTTTCATCTCTGTGTGGGTGAATGCCTGGGGCAACAGGTATTTAAGGTATTTAAAGGTCTGACTTTGCAACTTTGGCATTTCTTTCTATAAGGTCTTTTGGATGTGTATTATATGTGGATGTGTGAATACAATCAGGCTTTTTTTTTCTCCATTTGAACTGCATGTTTCTCTTAATTACAATATTCACTTAGTTTTTAGTCTAGTATGGTGACCAAAACAGGGCATCACTATTCATATATCCTCTCTCATCACTGATATTTTGCTGTTTTAGAATTTGCTGGATGACTATATTCTAAAGCAGTGCTCTCTCTCCACAGCTACCGCTTGTGTGATCCCTCTCAGCAACACATATACAAATCCAGCCCTCTCTTTGGAAGATACTTTGCCGTTGACAGAACTGGAACCATTCGAGTTGGAGACCCTGTGTACAAGATGGTCGAGTAATGAGAGACACTTGGATCAGAAGATGCCTTTTCACTTCGATATGCAAATTGTTTCCCCATGAACACAGTCACCAGCATACATTTTTCTTATTCCTTGCAAAATATTTTTGTGCTATGTTACTTTGTAAAGTGAAGGGGGGGTCTCTGAGGCTATGGAATGCCAGCCTTTTCAGATCATGTCATCTACTAGCATGTCTGTAGCAACCACGTCTGTAGTTTCTCTGGAGGCTGTGATAGAAGAAACTCTAGAAGAGTTTCTGTGAAGACAGACTTCACAGCACTACTGTGAGTATCACACCTCCCAGAATTTTATGCCAAGCTTGATACTGGAATCCAAAATTATGTATAAGGGCTTTACATCATTTGTTAATACCTTCTGTGCCTATAAAGAACCACAAAAATAGTCATGCCAAGTGTAAAGTGGGCATGTTGGTCAAGGAGCTGCCTTTGCAGGTGAACAGGGAGTGCAGATGGCAAGGCTCTGTCTTAGATTCCACTCTTCTCTGGCCCTAACATCTTGCCCTGTCTATGTTGGAGGTGCTTTCTTGCAGTGTTTCTTGTCCTGCAGTCGTTTCCTGAAGAAAGTTACTGTCTTTTGACATGGGAGCAGTATCAGGAGGAGAAGGGTTGTGAGCTGACTAAATGCCACTCTGAGGTGGGAACACTGGCTAACGATGTGCAAGACAAGGGGGGGGTGGGGTTTGCTTACTTTATGACCTCTGCCTGATAGGGTTTGAACCATCATTTTTTCCTCCTGGGAAGCATACCCTGCCACCTAGGCTGTAGCGTAGTGATGTGTCTGCTAACGTGTCACTAGGGCTTCAGTTTGACTAAAAGAATTGGGTGCTCACTGGATCAGAAACTTTATGCACACTGGGGAGGGAGAAAAGCTGTTGGGAGTGATCTGGTTCTGAGCCTACCCCGTTCAAGCTGATGTCCAGGCCAATATTGTAGGGCTCTGTGTTCATGATGATTCCTCTTTGGCTCAGTGAATCCTTTACTACAGGAAGTTGCCTGCGAAGCAGATGTTTGGGAAGCTGCGGTTTTAGACTGAGCACGTTAACATCCTTACTGGTCATGCGTTTAGATCTCTGGTTGCCCCCCACCCCTGCCCCTGTTCTAACCAAAATGTCAGCTGTTTGTAGGAAGCTGATAATCTTCTGCTCTATTTTATACTGCATAAAACAGGTCAGGGAGGTAACTAGTTGGATGATGGCAGTAGTATCTTTTCTTTAAATCTCATATGATTAATTTTTTTTAAACATAAGTGGACTCCAAGGCAAAAGCCAGCCATCTTTCAAACACTTGCCTGCCTGTTGCTTTGTTGTAGATCACCAGATCTAGAAAGAGTGGTGAACTAGCCAAAAAGAGGAATCTAATTAAGTGTAAAGAAGGACAAATACAACCCAATTTGGTGTTGAGATTCTTTGTTTTCTGTTGTGAATATGAACTGGAATTTCGCTGCATGTTCACAACTCGGACCTGTAAGATGGAGAGCTGCCGTGCCTTTGAGCAAATTCAGAAGGCTGTAGGTGGCAAGCCTGAATCAGGTATATGGGGAAGGTGGTTTTCTAATTTGTGAACTTGGTGTTGCTCCAAATATCCTTTCATCAGCAGAGCACTCTGTTTTCCTGTGACAGACAAGTGCCCAGTTCGGACTGCACGTTGTATATTTGTGTGTTGTCATGCCTGATGCAGGAACTCGAGGGAGGAAGTGAGAGAAAAAGCATATTTTGAAAAGGAAAATAATCCTGAGGTTCACTTTTAAAAAGCATGTCTTAGTATTAGACTCTGGAACCTTGTGGAATTCCTGATGGTATTACGAAGCCATGCAGCCTGCTGGCCTGCCAAAGCAATTAGTTAAGTGTGTGTCTCTTCATTAAGTCAAAGAAGCAGAAGGAAAGAGCGCCTAACTTCTGCCTCTAGCCAAACCTATTGTTTCCCTGTTGTTTTAGCACCACATTAGGATTTACGTGACACAAATTGTGTGGTATGGATGGTGTTGCCCCTTGTTAGGCTATTGTCGATTGGGCTAATTTGCAAATGGGGCTGTCTTTCCAATGAGAAACTGCATCTGCATTCATGCCATAGATCTAAACCCCTGATGCATCCCTGCAAAAGCCCCTCAGAAGAATTTGTCTGGAATCCCAGAAGAGGTATGCGTCTGGGCACAACAGGTTTCACAGATGACATGTAAGTGGGTTACATGGTGAAAGAGGGCCCTTCCGAGAAGGGGGCCATGACTTAGGAACGTTGAACTGCTGTAGCTGTAGGAATTGTATTTGATTTTGCTAACGCCAGTCAGGAAACTGACTGATAACATGTCAATCACAAAGCACTGTTTTTTAAATTGTGTACTTAAAAACATTGATTGCTTTTTTTAACTCTAGAGGAAGTAAACACAAGTATAAACTTCTGTTGAATCCAGGCTCTTGTACGGTGTAAAATTTTTTAATCTTCTTTTTAGCTTGTTTTCTGTTTTAGCTTTTAACTTTTGCTGCTGCTTCCAGGACCTCATATACAATTAACAATAATGATTTTTATTTATTTTTTAATCTTGCCTCTAAGTTCAGGAAAACATGCCGTTAGCCAGAGGAAGCCATGAGTGTAAGAGAGCAGAACCATCAGATGTAAGCGGCCCTCAGACTCAATTTACAACCCTTATGATCTAGATGATGAAGGAGATGTTTGCAGACTATCTCCTTTTTTCCACAGACATCGTAAAGTAGGAAAGTTTAGTACACCCGTGTCAACGCAAGGTCCTTTTTCCTACTTCAGGTCTCCAAGCAGAAAGCCAAAACTTGTTTTGCAGCACTTACTCCACCAACGCAATTCTTGCTGAAGATTGCTTGAGAGGACAGTCCTTGCAGGCAGAAATTTCCTGGTTGCTTAAGATTCGAGGTGGGTACATCTTCAGCCAGGACTCCCCCCAAAAAAGAAAGATCTGTGCATCATAAGGAGATTAAAAAAAAAAAGCCTGCCGAAGGAGTTGCTCCACCTCTCCATAAAAAGAAAAGAGATTCCTGGCCCTTGCCATTCCAAATGGCAAAGGTTTCAAAAAGGGCTGTCACAAGGTGTTCCTTTCCAGTCTGCACTTGTGCCTTAAATCGCCTTATGCTCATCTCGAGATCCGGAAGGGATTCCTGGTATGGGGCAGCTTCAGGGTTGAGGACTACCCCCGCGAAGTCTGTCCTTCTTTTGGGCAGAAAGTTCTTAAAGAACAGCGCAGGCATCAAAACCACGTGTGTCTGTCTTCCCTTCAGCTGGGAGAGGGGCAGCTTTCATGCCTCATAAAGGTTCCTGGGTTTACGTGTTCAGCAGTCGTGTTAACATGATCAAGCTCTACTTAGAACGTCACCGTGACTAGTAACTGTTTCCGTGTTTTACCCAGAGACACGGAAGTCCGTAAGTATTTCTGACACTGGGTCTCCTCTCAAACAAATCTGCTTGCTCAACGTGACGGTATTTGGATTCTGGTGCCAGAGTCTTTACTTGCATTGGCTTCCCTGGTGTGGGACGAGGGTTGTCACCTGTAGATGTACTTCTGATTTTCTTCCCTTTTATTTATTGGTGCTCGTTTGCAAGTATTTGGGAATGGTGCCGTGCCTGCCTGCTAGCCGGGCTGTTCTCTGGGCAGGAGGGGAGTGCTGACTGCTGCTGTGTGACTGCTTTGCGCTGCTGATCAGTGCTGGGGAAGCAGGGGTTAATACCTCTTGGCTCCTCAGCTGGTAAATGCACGTTTGGGATTGTTATAACCAGGATGTGGGCAATTGAGCCTAGAAATGAAGCTTGGACTGACCTTGTGGTGAAGGTAGATATTGTATGCAGCTGAGGCTGACGTGAAGCAAAGAGAGAGCTAAGGAAGTGCCTGTCCACCGGTGAAGGTAGATACTGTATGCAGCTGAGGCTGGCATGAAGCAGAGAGCTAAGGAAGTGCCTGTCCACAGCGAGGGGAAGGATGGAGTCAGAGTGGCAAGTGGCAGTGTGCTTGGAGGAGTCAGGCAAAGCAGGGAGCAGGTTGGAATGGTTGGAAAGGGAAAGGAGGTGAGCATGGCTCAGGTGTGTAGAGGGTGCATGTCAGGGCTGGGCCCCCAAGAGATGGGGCTGTGGATCAAGGCAGGGAGCTGGGTGGCTGCACATCCTCGAGGTGTGTCTGTGCAGGCAGATTGAGAATAAGCCTTAGCTGTGGGCTTGGGTCGACTTCCAGTGTTCCTCACAGCCACTTGTAGCCTGGCCTGAGGAATGCAACGCTCCCCAGTAGGCAACAGGTCATCACATTGACTTAAAGAAATCAAAACACAAGTAGCTGTTGCCTGAGCTGGAGAGCCGATACAGAATATCGTCTACCCGTGCAGACCACAGGCACAGAGAATGCTGTGATACATCACTGTGAAGATTTCAGGTGGGAATCTCTCATTTTTCTGACCCTGTGTAAAGCTAAAGCATCTCCCCTTTGTTCTTGGACTGTTGCGCTGGGCACCTAGCTGGCTGAGATCTCCCTTTCCTCCAGGGCCGTCACGGCAGAGCAGAATTGTCTCTCTGGTGCACAAAACTGCTCTGACAGCTTATCACTGCTTGTTTACCAGCTGACTGTTCTCACTCTCTTTAGGGGCTAGATAATAAGCACAGTGAAACAATTGTCATGCTTCATTGATGCACTGTCGTAGCCTCTTCACTGCTGAGCTCCCTAACCCAGCTGCATTCGTTGTTAATTGAGGTTTGTCTCCAGAGGTTATGAAGGAGGATGGTTCTTCAGTCGTAGCAGGCATGATTATATGCCCTGACTCATGGGCAGTTATCTTGGGCAGACTGACCTATATCACCTTGGCATAAGTAAGTGATGGCTAAATCTCTTCATTTTACCAAAATTTCACACGTAGAAGTGCAGGAGTGAAGGAAACCAGCTGGGTCACGGGCTGTAGTCTTCCCTAACTGTGGAAAACAAAGCAATAGATGTTAGATGCAGACTTGGAGAATACCTGCCCCATCTGTCCCTGCATACTGTGGGCCACAGGACACTTCTCATCGTGCTAGGAAAACTAGACTTTTAGTCAAAGATGAAAAGCCACAGCGATAGCTGAGCTGTCGGAAGATATGGGAGGGATCAGGAGTAGCGACTACATCCTTTCAAAGGTAAAGACCGAGCTGCTTCAAAACAAAGATCTTCACTGTGTCCATGGTGCGCGGTTTGGTGGTCAGTATTAACCTTCCATTCCTTGGGTTCATGTGTGGTCTGTGAGCAAATCCCAACTTCTTTCCAGTTAGCTCAGGTGGCAGGTGACATGACCTTTCATATCCCTCAGCTCTCCTTTATTCCTGTCTAACGGGACTAAAGCTGTCTGATTACAGATTGCTGCCTCCCAGGCTGCTTGGCCTTTAGCAGGACTAACTCTCTTCCAGCTCTTCTCCGTGTGTCCAGAAATGTGAGTCTCAAACATCCTAACTGGGGCTGTGAGGGTCGCTGCGTAATTAATTCTGGTGAAAGGGCACCAGGCAGCCAAATAGGTCCAGCAATGTAAACTGAGTTGTAGAAAGTCTGGAAAAATACCCGATCCTTTCAGACTTGCATAATAAACACCTGCTCAGCCCTAGAAGTGGTTGTAGGCTGGGGTACTGGAAATGCAAGGGCAGGTGAATCCCTCACAACCAGTTCACGAAAGTGAAGGCCCTTGGGCGCTGTGTCGGATGGAGCAGAAGGTTGGTGCTGAACCTCACTTCTGTGCAACCCCACGTGTAGCTGCTCCCTAGCTGGGCAAACCACCGTGGTGCGTGTGACTGAAACACCTACGGAAGGAGTCAGCTGGGATCTCCTTGTGTGACTTCATCTGCTGCGTGGAGTGGCAGTGCTGGCTGTGCGCTCTGGGAGGACCTTCTGGCAGCAGCTCCAGGAAGCCACTGTGACTTACCAGCCCCTCAGAGGATCCTGAGAGCAGATACAACCTGAGCAGCTTGCTAGGACATCTGTGGCACTGCTGAGAACCTGTCTCCGTTTCTTTTCTGGACTCAGCTTGCCCTTGTGGAGTCTACCTTTGGGAGTGCTGGAGCCAGTGTTTAAGATTGCCAAGAGCAAAGGCCATCTGATTTGTTTAATCTGAACATGCAGCGGGACCCAAGGGAAGGCAGGCAGGGCAGCAGGCAAGGAAAAGCTGCTAGAGTGAGTAAAAAGATCAGTGTGCTTCTCCCCTCTTTGTTCAGTTGCGCTTAGCAACTGTGGAGAAACCACAATGTGGATGGCATGGTTAAATACCCCCCTTGTGCGGGGAGCAGGAGAGGTTAGCTCATGGACCCAGAGAGGTTGGAGGTAGCATTGTGCCTGAAGCACTGTGCTTCCAAAGCGTGCCTGCAGCTCTGGTGCTGCTGGAAACATTCTGGAGTCTCAGCACCCGTGGCCCTGGCTGAGAGGCTCTAATCCCCAAAAGGCACAGGAGCTGCGGGCAGGGTGTGCGCGAGGCAAGTCCCGGCTGGGGCTTCTTCGGATGCTTTGAGTACGGCAGGTTTCCTCCCGAGTGGCAGGAAGCTGAGCTCCAGCTACGCTCCAAACTAAAAAGGGGCAGCCTGGTACACCCCTCTTCTTGTGGTATCTCGTTTCCACACAAAGCTGTCCTTACTTCATTTGACTACTGAATACGATGCCATTCAAGGTTTTTTTAGCATTGGCTTTTCAAGAGGGCAGGAAAAAATCAGCACTGCTTTATTTGCACAGGTATGCTAAAATATAATTTCCTTTAACTTAAATAAACAAACAACCCAAACAAAACCAAACCCTAAAACACACCTCTCTTTTTTTTTTTTTCTTTTTCATAACAAACACTAAAAAAGCTCCCAACAACTCCAAGCAGTAGAAGACTCCTGTCAACAAGTGGAGTCTTTTACTTAATACGTGTAATCACTATGGAACCATCTACCAGCATCTCTTCACTAAAAATACGTTTTCCTAAAAAGCCCTGTTGGCTTTAGCATCCTTACAAGAGCCTTGGGACTCCAAGGCTTCTCTTGCATTTCTCTGACCTTTCTGCAACCCAAAAATAGCTGTTCCTACCCCACTAAACTTTCTACGTACGTAAATACGTTTGACGCCAACTACATTTGAAGAAAATAGACTAAATTTAAAGCTATTAGTTAGCATCACAGATAGTTCCTGCCCTCCCTGGTCCCCCTGGGATTGTTTGCCTTTTTTAAACGGAGTAGGTTTGGATGAAGAATGTGTCTCTGGTATGACTGTTCTGAAGGGACCTCCCACGGATGCTATTTAATGTATCCTCCATTAATTCAAGTAGGAGAAGTTACTGCATTTTATCTACTCATCTGGAGGGAGCTGTCAAAGTGGATCTGGAGCTGGATTTGAAGACATCAAGATACGTGAATTTAAAAGAGGAGGGAGTGTGCCCAGGGGTGAGTCTGGATACATCCACACTTATACTAAGCTTGTTCTTTAAAAAATGAAAATCAATTGATTGTGCAGTATTTATAATAGACTTCAGATAATGCTTTAGGTTTTGTTTAGGGTTTATTTGTGGAGTGTCAATGTTTAGTCTGCACAGTCTCCCAAAAGGTCCAAACTCCTGGAATTCTCCACAAAAAAATTATACAACACAAATGTGGCTTTGTAGAAGCAATTCAATTTCTCAGGCCCTTTCTCACTGTCTTTAGGGCATCATGCGCCATGGACATCGCATTTCCTGCACTCTCAAACCCTCGCTGCAGTCAGCGGTTCATAGGGAGCACGTGTGTGTACGCACGCGTATCTGTCGCTGGGCATGTAAGAAACCAACCTTTGTTCCAAAGCAGAGTGGTTTGCATTTTTACTCAAATGCTTGGTTTTGTCAGGCTCCCCTGCCCCAAACAAATGTCCGAAGGCATCTCAAGTTGGCATGATAACCAGCTCTGACCACTTCATTTCCATTCCTGATTGCTTACTTTTTCCCATGAGAAAATCCTTTTGAATGACATAGTGTGTAAAGGAATGGAAGCTCTGTTCCTGCAAAATGTGAAGGCTTCCTGGCTTGCTATTCTCATTTCATGCTCACCACAACCTATTAGAGATGTATGTGTAGTTTTTTTTATTTTCTTTCTTGGCAGGTTTCCACTGAAAAATGGAGATGCCGCACTTGGTGCATCCTCTGGACTAAGAGGCTTCTGTTATCAGGACAATAATGCAAGATAGTATGGAGTGTCCCAGCCTGTGATGAAGTTGTGATAATTAGCTTTTGAGCCTTTAAAATTCATCTTTCCTTTTTTTCCCCTTTATTTTTCTTGCCTTTTTTTTTTTTTTTCTCCATTTTCAGTGACTGGAAAACGACTTGGTGTAAGTGACCTTAAAGGAAGCTTTCTCTAAAGCGCAGCAGGGAGCATTGAGGCTGGACATTTAAGTCCCTCTCTGTCGTCGTACAGGTAGTGCATTCCTTACTGTATTTGAGTACTCGGTCACCTTTAAAGCAGGTTGAAGGTCTGTCCTAGAGCTGTAGTGGCTCTTCGTTCAGTTCCTTGTGTAGCCTTTCGGGGTGTAATGCAGCCGGATGGGAAGAGGGCGATGGGTTGGCACTGGGATTCCTGGCTTACCTTAGCATGTAGTGAGGTCAGGGAAAGGGAAGGGAGAAGAACAACTATCATAAGTCATTAGAATGGTCAATAGTTGGGGTTTTCTGCTTGCCATGGGCTGGGGAATAGTGTGTTTGTGCTGCATAAGGACAAGTTCTGTGAGAAAGTAGGACCTCGCCATTGCTCTTGGCCTTCCACATTTTACCCCAGCATGGTCAGCAAGCTCCTAGAGCGACCAGTGCATGGTCATAAATGCAGCCCCGTCCTGAGACCGCCAAGCCCCAGCGCATGGTGGGGTGTGTCTGGCTGCACCGCAGGTATGTGTGCCTTATAGGGTGTCTGTAAGGCTGGCGTGAGCCGGGGTTTCCACCGGCTGTACCAGCAGCATCTCTGCGGGAGCTGGGCAGGGAGGTGGGGAACAGACTCTGCAGCTTCCCCCTGTGCTGTGGAGTTGGATGGCACCTCCGATGTGCACGCATCCATGCAGCCTTATAAAATAAGCCTCTGCATGCTGGATGGCACCTGGTGGCATCCCTGGAGGTATCTAGTGGAACTGGCAAGCAGCCTTGTGTGTGTGTTAGTGGCCAACTGCAGCATGTAGCCAGCTCCAGCTGTTGCTTTGACCGGGAGGTACCCTCTGCTGGAGGCTGACTTCTGGCCCTCTCTGGAGAATGACATTGCATATCTTGGTTTTGCAGCCTCAGTAAATCTTTACCAAGTGACCTCTTAGGTGCACTGTGCTGGGATATGTGTGGTTTTCGAGTGGGATATGCTTTCCTACACATTGATTGTCCCTGTGCTGTTGCACAATCTCTTGATTAATGTTATCACCTGGCTTTTCCGTAGACTCATGCCAAGTATCTACCTCTTCAAGATGATATACAGAGAAAGAAAGGTGCAAAATCAATTTGGGATATAGGACATCCCAGGCTTATTGGGTTAGGGTGAATGTATTTATGTCTAATCCCATTGGTGTCAGGAGTTCTGCTTTTCTGCATTGAATCTTCACCCCATATTGAAATTAAAGTCTTGGCAATCAGCAATGCCAAGAAATAAATAACTGACCAAGATTCTCTCGTCAGAGAGATGATTAATTTTGTTTCGGATGCATCTGTGACTGGAAACAGTCCCTGCCAGTGCCATGGCTGAACAGCAGCAGCCTGTGCTTTAGGGAGCCTTCCATCAATTGTGTGGGTCAAGCCCAAGGCAGGCAGGAACACAGGGTGACAATAAACACATGAAGGTTTCACGCAGATCAGCTTCTTTGAAAATGCTGTGCGTGCTCTCAGTCTCTGAGTAGGAATAACTATGTCAGGCAAAATCTTGTGTGCTGTTTCTCTGCTTTAAGATGCCCTCGCAAATTCTGTAACACGGAGTAAACAAGGGGGAAAACAGTCACGCAGAAAGGAAATCTCTGGGAGATGCTGTCGAGGCGGGTGTAAGTCACGTCGCAGAAATGATGCTTCATTCAACGAAGTAGTTCTTCCAGGGAGTCTTTTCTAAAGTCAGAGCAGGATTTATCCATAATGACAAACGATTGCTGAACTGACGTGTGAACAGTTGAAATAACCAAGAAACTATCCGTGAACATGTGGGCATGTAATGACTGGGCAGTGCACTCTGAGTGAGGGTGCTGTGATAACGGTGTTCCTGGGGTCTGCAGTACTGGTGAGAGGGGAGAGGGGGCTCCTGTTTTCCAGAACACTGCTTCTTGGAAATAGTTTTCTTCTCTTATGCCTTCCTTTTGGCCAGAAGTTCACTATTTTTAACATCATTCTTCTAACATCCTTTTGATGGATCAGACCAAATGGAAAAGGTACTCTTCATGTATTACAAAAATCTAGGCGCACTTCCACTA
>NW_010261011.1:17977-26026 GCF_000690775.1 Eurypyga helias
CTTCGCGTTGCTGCCCAGCAGTGCCGTGCCGGCTGCGTGCGGTCGTGGTGGCACTCGTGGGTGGTGGAGTCTCCAATCTCTCTTGATTTTTATCTCGATAGTAACAAGCTCATGAAAATGTTGTTCAATATTGTTTCTGCAGGAAACCACTTCTGAATTAGAGCCAGGAGTCGCTTGTAAAATATCCCAGTGGCCAGCCCGCGAAGGGCTTGCAGCACCTCGAGCGTGTTAATTCAGCACCCGTCAGGCTTTGGGCTTCTTCCAAATCCCAAGGGGAATGGATAATCATCTTCTCTTTCTCAGAAAGGAGCAGAGTGAAACACGAGAGGTGAAATGCTCTGATAATGACAGTCGGCTCCTGCCAGCATTTCACAGTCAAAAGCCGGTGGCTCCTGGAGGGCTGCCAGGCATTTCTTGGAGACAGGCAGGAGCCTGTGTGTGCCGCTGCGCAGGGCATGTGGAGCGAGCCTGCAGCATCCAGGAGCCTCCAGCATGCAGATCACATGGAACCTGGGCCTGGAAGCCCCATGGTGGTGCTGGCCAAGGGACCCCAGGGCAGCAGTGGGTGAAGGCTGGCACCCAGGGCTTTGCTAGGCTGGGCCCAGAAAGGAGGAATACAGGAATCCTGTTGAGGAGTGTCTCTGCCTGGTGCTCAGCTGTGCTGTAAGGAGCTTGGGTTGGTGCTCCGGGGAGTATTTTTGTCTTGTGCTTGGCTCTGTGGGGTAGAGACACCTTTAACTCCTCTTCCCTTGAGGTATGGGTTGTAGCTGTCTTCTCTCGAGCGAAGGCTGGTGATAATGGGGTGTGATCATCATGGGTGGCTGGGGCTGATCCACAGCTTCTCTGCAATGGAGGCAAAATTGCATTTTGTTCCTTTGAGGAGGAGGGGAAAGTGCCCATCCAGGATTTAGTGCTGCCTGCTGGAACAGGAATGGCTTCTCTGGGAGTCATCCTATCTTCCTAACTTCACTGACTGCCCAAGCAGTCTGCCCTCATAAAGGATAGAAGCAGACCGGTGTGTACGGCAGCCCTCTGTGGGTAGCTGAGCAGCAGAGCTCGTCCAGGTTAGGCATCAGGAAAACGCTACTGAGAGTCAAAGACGGTGAGAGGGTGGGCTGGATTGTTCAGGCATCGGGAGAGGTTTGGCTGCCAGAGATCTTTAAGGCAACCTGGGCAAACTTTGCCCAGAAATAACATACGTATAGTTGATCATGCCTTGGGGCAGCAATTAAGTTGGGTGATTTATCACACTCCAGCCCCCTTGTTCTGATTTTTGCTTCAGTCTGTTCTTTCTATATGTGCTAGTGCAGCAACTACTACAGTGATGTGCTCTCCCAAGGGTGCTGGTAGCACAGGCATGTTATAACCTCCCTCTTCCCTGCTTATAAAAACACGTTAGCCTGTGCTGAGGCACTCTCCCGGTAGAAGTGGTCTTTGGGGGACGTAGGTAAAATGGACACGCAGGTATAGCACAGCTGGCAGGGCCTGGAAAGGTGCTTAAAGCATTGTACTCAGCGCGTTCAGCCATTTACATTACAGCTCTGGCATTTTAAGTTGTTAAAAACAAATGCTAATTCCTGCCTGTGCTGGAATAGAGAGCTTTGGATAGGAAACTGTACAAAGAATAGACAGACTGAAAGTGATTTAAATTGTTATTGAACTCTGCTTTCATCTTCTGGGAAAAACAAAACAGAGCTACAGCATATGTAATCTGTGGACAAGAGGAAAAGCTGAATTAGCCTCACTGTCCAGAGACCACAACAAACCTGCAAGGTTTCATTTCAGTTTTCATTTATACTTGTCAAAACTCACAGTGCAATATGGTACATTTTCGCCCTCAACTTCCACTGGAAATTGCTTTTAGAGTGACTCATTCCTTCTTTATGTTCTTTTTGTGGTTCTTGACATGTTCCACATCTCAGTAGCTCTTCTTTTGAATACACACAGCCTTAATCACTGGCATCTTTAGTCACTGTCTTGGAACTGTTAAGTTAAGGGTTTGTAAGCCATAAAATCTGTATGTCCAGCATCTCCAAGAGTGAGACATGAAGCTGGAGAAACATTTCACCTGAATAAGGTGAGTAGGATTTGACCTGAGATCTCAGTGTGCTACAGATGAACTTTCTCCTTTCTTCAAGGTGTTTGTTGAGCAATACTGCAGGGATCTGTGCTGCTCCTTCTTCAGAGCTATGTTTTTGGGTATGAGCTGCTTAGCCTGATAAACTTTCCACACAGGAGCATCCCTGGTTTTGTTACCGTGTTATTTATATGCAAAATTGCAGCCCTGGAAACGCTGCAAGACCTGTTCCAGCTTTTGCTGCAAGACCTTGTTCCAGCTTGGAGTTCACATCCAAGAAGTCCGGATGGGGTCTGCTACCATGTACCTGCTCGCTAGGGCATCTGTGTGGGTAAATAAGAACTGTGTCTCTAAGGGACTTCAGCGCAAATAAACTGAACTCTGCCTGATTTCAGCCATCTTACAAAACTCATGAACTTCTCCCAGATGAAAGAATTCAGCGTGAGCTCTCTAGCCTGTCTTAGGACTGTGCATGAACTTTAAGCTCCCATAAATATAACAAAGTGTAGGTTTCCAGGAAAGGGAATCATTAATTTGAGGAACTGATGTCCTTTGCTGCATCCCAGAGGACAGATCCAGCTGAGGATCCTTCGCTCTTGCCTGGAGAGGCTTTGCACTTGGCAACATTGGATCCTAAATCTGTGCTAGCTCTACAGTTGTCAGCAAACTATTCTCCGACCCCTATCCTTTTCCAGATGTTCAAACAGTAAAGTTGCATTTTATTCTTATCTTCAGCTGTTTGACAGTGCTGCTGCTTTTTAAATAAATATAAAAGTTAAGATCTTAAATCACTGATAAAGTATAAATACGCTTTAAACCCCCATGTGAATAGAGTCGCTGTTGCTCACCTGTCAGGGCTCTGTTGCTGTTCCTGGAGCTCAGCACACGCTTGGCTGAATGTTTTAGGGAGCCTGCTTTGCTCCCCTTCCTATTTAGATGTTTGGGTATTGCTGGAAGTGCTGATTGTGATGTGTCCACAAACACACCACTGGTTGTTCTACTGTTGAATTGTCTGCCCTGAGTATCAGGAGAATTTTTGCCGTTGTTTTCCATAGAAGTGAGATCAGGCCTTTAATGGTTTAAGGTTTTAGCATGCTTTCCTTATTTTACAGCATTTCAATTCACTTGCTGAACCCCAGGAAAATGTATGATAAAACTGGTGAAAGAGGCCATTCATACTGAGTAACCTATAGCCTTACAAATTCTCCCAGATACACTTCTCTGCTCCTTGCAAATCCAGAAAGCACCCAGCTCTTCTGGTACTGGGTGAGGGGTTTCTAATGATGAGCTGGGAAAGAAAGCAGAGCTTTACATGTCCCCGAGCAGCCACTGCAAGCACATTATACTGCAATATATTTTGCTCTCTTTTGTTGCTGGGTGAAGAAAAGAGTCAGCTAAAAACTGTGCTTTAGACACAGTGGGTTTTGCTTCTCTGGGGTGAGTTTAACTTTTACTGGCACTTGAGGCATAATTTAAATGATCCTTCTTTGAATCATCTTGACAAACTGGTTTCACTGCTACTGAGGGTCTTTCAAAAAGTGTTGGCTGCTTGGAGATGCATTTCAATGTGGAGATGTTGCTGAGAGAACTTCCCACATCGCTGCAGGGCTCAGCAGAGGAGCCTGGAGTTAGCGGGGCCAAACCACCCTCAAGAGATGCCTCTGTCTCTCCTCTAACTATGAAGAAAGCAGAGACAATCTGGTACATGGAGTCGGGTGGGAGGAATCCAGGCTCCCACTTACAAACTGAGCACGGGAATACACTTTCTCTTTCAGCTATCTGACTTTTTTTTTTTTTTCTGAATCCACGTTTCTGAAACAAGCTACCATATTCCGTTCTAATTGGATTTTGCATTGCATAGACCTCTGGAAAAATTATATCCCTATACAGATCTTATGACTTGCCAAACTCTATTTATTCTTTCCTGTCATGTCACCAGGTGATTTATTGCTGTTCGATCTTCAGGTTTTCTTTAGAGCATGAGCTTACTCATTCTGCTAGGACAACAGTCCTGAGATGAATGTGAAACATATTTTAGACCATATCTTTTACCTGATCAGCAGACTAACGAGGCAGAAGGAATATGACAAGGCAGTTCTCGTTTACTGAACTTTTTCTAGCAGACCAGTGTAACTATAACACAGTGAGGGGTGGGATGGCTTTGCTTTCTTTTCTATGCCATTATAGCTTGGACAGTGTCCTGAAAAAAACATTGTTGAGCAGAGGGAATGCTGCAAAATGGCTGTGGTGAGTCATTTTGTCATGAGCATCATTATCTGTGTTGCAGTAGCATTATTCATTTGCTTTTCTCGCCACCCCTCTGCTCTCCCTACGCTGATCTGCCCCTGTGCTTTTACTTCATCTTTGCTCACCAGTGCTCATGTGGTTGTTCCTTGCCCTTGCTCTCTTTCTGAGCAGCATCCAGGATTTACTAATTTTAACTTCACGCTAGTATAGCTACTTTGGTATAGCATTATTGGGTTCCACTAACTCACTCGAAATAATATTGTCCAGTCATTATTACCACTGAAAATTAATTCATACATGGATTCAATTTTCCAACTATCTGCATAAAATGGTATACCATCTGTTGCAGATGGAACTCTGACTCAGATATTCCAAAGGTGGAGACTCTTTTGGGGCTATGTGACCTTGGGAAGGCTTAACCTTTTGTGAGTGATAGCTCTCACTTTTTACTGATGACCGGTTGGTTCTTTGATCTCAATAAGCAGCTCAGACCTTCTGCAAATGAACAGTGTTTCCTATACATGTGTATATTTACGGTGCATTTCATGTATGAGAGCTCAATTGAACTGAAGTGCTAAAAAGTTGGTTTAAATCAGATTATTTGGGTTTTTTAAAGGAGTCTAGATATACATGACTTCGTGTTATGAGTTTCCACTTACACCAGTTCCTGGTCTTTGTTGTATGTGGTTTGTACACCTCCATCCCTAAACTCATGGATGCAGCCACAAAAATACCCAGAACAAACACAAATCTCAGGTGACAGTCACACCCTTGAAAGAAGAGGTGGGTGCTTTGAGAGGTCTCTGTCAAAGGCACCACTGACTAGATTCCTTCTCCGCAGACTTAGGAATTAGACGGTTAAGTATTTTGAGAAGTAGCTCATGGTAATAGAGATAAATTTATTGGAAGGGTGGTGATGTAATCCATCTATTTTTCTGTCTGTAGCTGCATGATGGGCATTTTATCCATCTATTTTCTGTCTGTAGCTGCATGATGGGAATCAGGATTTCCCTGTTCTCCTGAATTCCCTCTTTGCAGTGGCTAACGCAGAAGAGCCAACGCTCTCGTTGGCTTTTTGCTTTGTTAATGGTTATCTCTTTGTCTGTTAGTGAAAGTAGGCAGGTGGAATTTTACCTACAGGCAGCCTATAGCTTACAGGGCTGGCATAACTATTTAGAGGGGAGTAGAGGAGCAGAATGGATGAGGCATTTGTTTAAACTGGGACTCTGCTCCGAGCTGTGCCTGAAGTGACCTGTGCAGCCTTTTTGAGTCTCCTGTGCTTTACCTCTGATGTGGGTGGATGGATACGCACTTCCCTCACAGAGTAGACGGTTGGAGCTGTGCTCAGTAATAAACTACCTGGAGTGTTAGTATCGTTTGGCGTAAGCAGGGTAAGAAGGAAAAGTAGGACTCCTGGGTCCCCTCCAAGCCTCTCCCTGCCCTGCAAGGCACTTGAGCAATCCCAGCTCTTCTTTCAGCCAGCGCTAGGGTTTGCTGGCTTCATTCGGTTGGCCTTATAAATGATGGAGGAGGGACAGTGGGTTCAACCTGGAGAAGAGAAGGCTCCGAGGAGACCTCATTGCAGCCTTCCAGTACCTGAAGGGGCTACAAGGAAGCTGGGGGGGACTTTTTACAAGGGCCTGTAGTGACAGGACAAGGGGTAATGGGTTTAAATTGAAGGTGGGGCGATTTAGATTAGATATCAGGAAGAAGTTCTTCACGAAGAGGGTGGTGAGGCACTGGAACAGGTTGCCCAGAGAAGCTGTGGATGCCCCATCCCTGGAAGTGTTCAAGGCCAGGCTGGATGAGGCTTGGAGCAACCTGGTCTAGGGGAAGGTGTCCCTGCCCATGGCAGGGGGGTTGGAACTAGATGGTCTGTAAGGTCCATTCCAACCCAAACCATTCTATGATTCAACAACCATGCGTAGGATGGGTAGGTAAAGCCTCTTTAGAAGGGCTAATGTGGGAATTTTCTCAGTGAGTGGATTTCACAGCAGTGCCACACTACCTCTCAAATCCTGTTGGACTCTCTTCTTGCCAAAGTCTGAATTCTAATATATATAAATATAACAAGCTTTTTAAAGTTACGCTGTTAAAACTGTAGTTTGTATTGCCCTTATTTCTAGAAGTAGATGCAGGTCAGTGTGAATGGTGAAATGTTCCCTGAACTCTGTCTCAAAAAGAAAACTAAATTAAACTGAGGCTGATTGATCAGGGTAAACACCAAAAGGTTAGGGTAGGATTTTTCATTTGCCAGCAATTTTGAAAAACCAAAATCTCCAACTCCGTAATCGCTTCTTTTTGGTGTCACACATGGCATCTTGAGAAACAATGGGAATGTCAGCATGAAAGATTTTATGATTTCAGGGTTTTCTCAGTTTTATTTCATCTGGAAATATTAATGGTGTTCAGACATAATTCTATGGAGTCCCATGTATAAACATTTTTCTGCTGTCTGCATTTATCCTAAGCTTTAGTGTTCCTCATCAGCTTTATCATGTAGAGGAAACTGTTTACAAAAAAAAGTTTAGCTCCACCCATATCAGCTCTTTTTATGTGCTAGCTTTACGCTTGGTTACACTGTGTTTATGTCCAGGTTTTCTCAGTTCCTTTTGTATGACAGTTTTCCCTGGTTTAGATGAGTCTTTCAAACCATAAAAGGCAAGAAGAGCACAGATTAAAGAGTGCTGAAGGTGTGATATTTAAACCTCTTCAAATCTTACTCATTTGTGATTGAAAAAGATTTCAGTGTAACAACTTTGTTAGGGGCTGGGGTAAACAATCACTAGAGAATGAAAAAAATGTAATCTAATCGGTTAGAGCAGATTAATTATGTGTATTAATGCAACCAAAATGTGTGTATATATCCTCAATACGCCAAGTACAGGAGAGCTTACTTGGGATTTCGTGTACTGAATGTTGAGCAAAAGCTAGATTTTGGTTTCTTGAACGTTCTTTTCCCTGCACCCATCTGCCATCTTATCATCACCCCAGCCCTGGGGCTTTGATATTTTGACACCTGCTGGGTCTCAGGTTGAACCCAGTTAATTAGTCCATATGTTGTTGTTTATTTCAATAAAAATACCAGATTACTTACAGAGAAATTAAGCAATCTTTTCAGCCTCTGAGCACAGCCTCATGGGACAGCCAAGGACAGCTGTAAGGTTCTTCTTTTTAAGAAGTTCTGGTTAATGTCAGCTGAGAAAGCTCTCAGTAAACAAATGAATAATTGATTGCTCAGCTTTCACATAGCTACTGCGTTTCTGGGCTCACATGACTCATTTGTGAACCATTCCTGTCGTCCTAATGCCATAACATTGGAGAAATGATGATTGTTTCTTGGAGGATTCTTCTGTGGACATAGTTGCCAAGACCAAAGCTGTAATGGTTTGTTATTATGACCTTTGTTATTCCATTAGGCTCAATAGCTTTAAAAAAAATGATGTGTGCATACTTTAGGAAAGTTTTTACCCGTTACATTGACCTGACATCATAGTTTATACTACAAAATGTATTAATGACAAAGTAGTGTTTTCATGTCAGGAGGACAAATTTTTACAACTATAATATGCCCTTAGTCATCATAAATACAAATGTATTGGTAAAACAGACCTTGTTAATGCAGCCAAGACAAATGCTAGACCATATTTCAAATCAGTTGAAGCACTAGTCTATACGCTCCACGACTTTTTTGCGTAGCTTCAAATACATTACCGTCAAACCGC
>NW_010261011.1:26049-35634 GCF_000690775.1 Eurypyga helias
ATTGTAGAACAGTAATGACCCATCAGATGCCATCGAGGTCATTTTTCTCGATTACTTGAAGAAGTGTAAATGTCTTTGAGGATATGGAAGGGCATAGGGAGCATTCAATTAATATTGTTTTGATGGGTTTTTTAATACTTGAAAAATCAACAGTAAAAAGACCTTGTGAGCATGACAGTACTTGCAAACTGCCTTCTACAGTAAACAGTTTAATTTGCAATAAATTTTGTGCATTATCGTTAACCGAAGGATACCCTATTCATTACCTCCTGTTCACTGCAGCGGTGATACGAAGTAGGCCCGCTGTTTTCACTTCAAAGACAATACGCTGTCCACAAGTGCTCCTTTCCAGTTCTGCTTCCATAAATTCATTAACTACATGCAAAAGGCAGGTTTGCTGCCTTCTTCAGCTTACACCCTTGCTTGGGCACACAGGTCACTTGGGGGGCAGAATGGGACCCTGGAAGAAGGTATGAAACAGAGAGGCTACCTACTTTCTCCCAGCTCCTGTTTGTGTTTCCTAGCTAGCATTTGAAGAGCTCTTGACCTGTGGTTAGACCTGTGCTGGGAAGTCCAGAGTAAATCTGTAAAAAAACTCTTGCTCTCTGGTTTTTCCGGAGGGAAACTGCCTGTTGTCGTACCTATTTCTGACGCCAGCATGCTACCTACCTGATTGAGCCTCTTCTTGTGGAGACTTTGCTGGAAGGAATCCACGCAGAGAGAAGAAATAATGAACATTCAAAACTCTTGCGTAGATTTGCAAGGAGGTGGAATCGAGGCAAATCTGCGTGTTTGTGCATGGGGTTGGGGCAAAGGGAAGTTTCTTTCTGAAACTTGTGGGAGATGCTGAGGTCACCAAAGAGGCGTTTACAGGAGAAATGCACCAGAAATCTCACTCCTGTTAACAACAATACAAGAAAGAACCAAGAAATGTTTCTATCACTTCAAACGACACTGCAGTGAGAGTAATTCTATCCAGAACGTAAGCTGAGGAACTGGTATTTACCACTACAAAAAGTGAGGAGCAGTTCTTAAAGTCAGGGAGGGAGAAGAAATTTAGCTCAGCATCTCTCTGCAAGGAGAGAACATCCAGTGCGTGTTGTTATCCTGTGCAAATGGGTAAGAGCGTATTTAGAGACTCATCTTTCTGGTTTTAGACCTAAATCCTTGTGGAAAACAGTATGCGTCTTAGGAATCCTGGATACAAAATTATCATACTTCTGCTTGGTGCTGTTTAGCTGCTGAATTAATCAAGTACAATTGCTTACGGCCCTGGAGGGAAGGATGTAATAAATCTGGGGAGTATTTGTTCTGGTTTATGGCTGGGAGAAGCTGCGTAACATTAAATCAGATGTTATAAACATCTGCAATGGCACATTTTCCTTACTCGGGGCATTGTGGTATGAGTCTTGAGAAACTAAAGAGGGTATGTCCTAAGGCCTGGATGCATTTCTTCACGTTTTTTTCCAGCTGCCGGTGTCGCTTTGCGAGCGGTGGGAATCGCAGGCTGTACGTCCCGCGCCGTCGGGCAGAGGGCACTCGGATACAGCAGACGGTGCAGGGAGCCCTGCTCCGGGCTGAGCCTGCTGCCTGTTTCCCTGGTCTGCCTGCCCTGGGCTGGGGGTTGACAGTACCTCCCAGCCCCACATAAACTTCCACTCAGCTGGGGAGACAGAGAGGTTGATTCGTTGTAGCTGGGCTCTGATATTCCTCAGGAGTTGGGCGAATCGCTGCTGGTATATGGAGCATCTCTGGGAGCAGGAACTGCAGAGGCATGCAACAACCAGATACAGAATTGCCCTCCCTCAAACTTCCGTCTTCCCCAGTTTAACATGGAGCTGCCTTGAGCTGTTTTCCTTGCAGCAGTGGGGACAGTCCCAGCACACTACGCCGAGCAGAACGTGTGCTGTTCTCATGCACGGCACGTCCTGCCCTCTGGGACCAGAGCGAGGAGGCAGATCCTCTTTCCCCAGAAAAGACACGTGCCTGCTGTTCCAGGAAAGGGAACTTTGCCTCCGCTTTAGGGGACAGTGTCCTGATAAGGTTGTGCGGTGGTTTTCTCCTCATCTACAAGTTGCAGGCTGGTTGCACTGTGCTTGCTCACTGCATGCTCTGCTCTGAGCCCTCCAAGGCTTCTTAGGACCTTTGGAAAGTGGAGATGTCTTCAGCCTGGATGAAGGAGCAAGGCTGGAGCCTTCTTGTCCCATGGAGGGAGGGGTGGCCTGAAGGTAAGCCCTGAAGAGCCAGTCCTGGTCCTTCTGCTGCAGCCAGGGATGGGCGAGGAGCTGCTGCTTTTGCCCCCTGACCTCAGCCTCCCACCCCCTGCACCAGTCCCTTGCTGGGTGAAGCAGGCGGGAGGGCTATGATTATTGTCTTGGCCTGGTAGTCCATGGTCTTCGCCCTGGTGCCAAGAGCTGGCAGGGGCTGGTGCTCTGAGGTCAACACCAAAACTGTGAAGGCCTGGGCCGTTCCTCAGGGAATACTGAGCTCCTGTGGTACAAGGTCTTCTTGCTCAGATATTTGAGAGCCTCTGGATGATGGGAGGATGCAGCTGCTTGAATTGCTGGAAAGGGTCACTTGTGAAACGGCTTCAGAAGCTGCATTGCAGAATTTGAGCTTTTATTGTTGCTTAAAGGAAGGCAGAAAAGGAAAAGCAACCAGACTTTTATGGTGGGGAAGAACACGGTGATCCCAGTATAAATTAATGTGTTGTCATATGTCCAAGTCTGCAGCCAGCCTGAAGCAAGAAGCAAATAGCTCTGTTTACCTCAAGGCTTCTTTAAAAAAAAAAGGTCCCTTGGCTTATTGCTGAAAGCTGTAGCTGTTCCTTCAAGTGTTTTGGTATTTCATGGCCATGTTGTTGGCCACAGGGTGGCTGGTGGCCTGGGCGGCCAGGGACACGTGTCTAGTGCTGGGACCGAGCAGCTACCGTTCATCCATCCCCTTGGACTGTAAAAGCCCAGCAATGACCAGCAGGATCACCTTGCTTGTGCCAATCCCAAGTCTGGTCCCAGTGCTGCTCCATGTGCTGTGCCACCTCACCCAGCTGCTGTGGGCTCCCCAGACCTTCCCAGTAGGAGCTGCATGGTCACCGGGCAGCGTATCCACAGAGAAACCAGCCATGCTTTAAAAATGCAGCTGAAAACATAAGTGATGTGGGATGGAGCTGCGTCTGGGGAGGGGGCCGAGTACGCTCCTGCTTTACGTCCTGCAGTGGCTGTGGCATAAAGCACGTGCCCAGAGCCGTGCTGGGTGGGAGCCGCCTGCCACAGCAGCCTTGCAAACACCTTGGCCAGCCGGCTACTTCCCACCTGCTGCTGGAAATGTCAAGAAAGTGCTCCCAGCTGAGGGGCTTTTACTCATCTGAGCAATATTTTTGCCATGTTTCCTACTGTACTGATGAGATCATGGCTCATGAGCGTCTGGATGTGCTCAGGGCAGTGGAGGGATCTTCCCCTCTCAGATGGTGCCTGGGCAGGAGCTGCAATGCTGAGATGCCTCAGGGTTTGCCTATCGCAGCCTCAGATCCAAACAAATTCCCAGATCTGGTGCTGGCAGTGCTGGGGATGCTGCCGGTGCCTCCGTCTCTCTGCTCCGCGGTGCTTGCCCTCCCCGTGCCAGCACATCCGGGCTTCCCGGGCCGCGCGTGCGCATCTCGTGCGTCGTGCCTCAGTCCTGACAGCTGAACACCGCGCCGGGTTGGTTTGCAACAGCAGTAGAGAGCGGCAAGGCCACGCCATGAAGTGTAATCATTTTTTTTATTAGAACAATTTCCTGGGGAGCTTTTTTTTCTTTTTCCTTCTGTAACATTGCTTTAGGTTTTAAGAGGGGAAGGAAAATAATAGTCTAGAGAAAATACATCGTCGGGACCAGGTAGTATAACACTGGAACAAAGGGGCATTCAATGAAATGAAAAGGTGTCAAATTCAAAACAGATCGGAGGAACCACGTTTACAGGACGTGTTCAGGCTGAGGAGCTCCCTGCCGCAGGAGGGAGCGAAGGACAGCGGTGCGGCAGGCTTTGAAGAGAACGTCCCTGGGACACACCAGCGATGCGCAGGGGGTCACGCAGGGAGCCTGCGGCAGCACCCGATTACGAGCACACGTCTCCTCAGTGCCAGCCACGGGGCCACCCTCCCTCGTGCAGCGGGGCTCGGGCTTTCAGAGCCGCTCTTCATGCGGGCAAGGTGAGCAGGGCTTGGCCACAGGCACTCTGGGCTTGCCTCAGGTGTGAAATCTTAATTGCGCGTGTCAAGAAATTCGGGGTTTATTCCTCTGCTTCAATGTTGTTATAAAAATAAATCTCTTTGGAGATATTCATAAAAGTTAATGGAAGTCTTGAGCTTTTTTTTCCTCCTACCAACCTAATAAAACATATTGCTTTTTCTCCCACGTATTTTTATGTTAGCAGGCGGTGGCTGCTGCTGGAGGAGAACCCTTCTAGCGCTGTAAAGTGACTCCAGTTGGAGACCCTCTCACCGGCCACTCACTCCAGGCCCAAGCAAAGCTGAGACATAGGGATTGTCCTGACGGTCGCTGTACTTGGCCAGGAAATATGGGAATGTGTTTGGCTTGGGGAACAGCAGCGTTCTCCCCTTACGACATCTGTTTTACTGTATGTCTCTTAAAACAATACTTTAGGAATAATTTTTAGATCTGCTTTAAGAAAAGGAAGAAAATGAAGACGAATGAACCAGAATGGATGCTCTGGGCTTGACAGGGGTAGCACAGGAATCGGTCCCCAAAGACTTGGTGCTAAAAGTCACACTGAACGTATGGAACCAGTGCTCCTGGCAGATCATTTTTCCATCTGCTTGGGAAAGTCACCGCCGCGCTCTCCCAACAGCTGACGTGGGGAGGCAGCCAAAGCTTCCTCCTGGCAGGCTGGGCCGGCGAGGGCTGTGGGTGCCCACCCCTGTCCGGGACCAAATGCTGCCAAAAAAATGAAAAATACGTAAAACTTGAGTGGTGCCGCTGTGCAGAAGAGGAGAAGAAACCTTTTTCCTGCGTGCAGAAGTACATTGCCGCTGCGGCGGCAGCGGGGCAAGGGGCTGAGCAAGCCCGGGACATCTCCGCAGGGCATCTGGTGTCCAAACGCACTGCTGCAGCACCAGGAGGGCATCCCGGCTGGAGAGATGATACCACTGCCAAGATGCACAGTGGCAGTGATGGAATAAGGATTTTCTGTGCCTTAATGCTGAAATGACTCAGGCTTTACCTATCACAGGCTCAAATCCAAACAAAGAAAATCCTGGCTCTCATGAGGCAGGGAGCAGATGATGACTCTTGATCCTTCTGTTCCGGAGAAGGCAGAGGAAGTTATCTATTAGCTGATCCAAGCTAAGGTGTGTAGTACAAAGGATCCTTCTGTCATTCCTCATTTTTACTGTTACAGGAGGAGAAAACCCACCCTTTCTCCTCTAGTAGGTAATTTATGCAGGCTGCCTGTTTTCTTTGGAAATTACTTAAGCGACACTAGAATTTTATTCTCTTTTTCCGCCGTCTGCCAGGTTTTCTGCACATTTCTAAGTGACCCGTGCTTAAACAGCTCGTCCTGGCTGCCGCGCTATTGTTCTGCACACATGTGGTATCGCCGCTATTGCCGCTGGACTGTTTGTCTTTTGATTACATGTGGCCTGAAGATTAAGCCTCAATGAGCCGTCACCGTTAGAGTTTTCCTCCCCTGGAGCAGCCCAGCCTGGCAGGTGACTTTGGCACTATTGTGCGGGGAGGGAGGGGGGGGCTGTGTACGCACGTAGGGAGTTCGCAGGGGAGATTTGCTAAGCTTTCCTTTCCTGGCGAGAGACCTGTAAACACCCTCTCGAAGCCAAGCGTTTGATTTTTCTGTTGTCCTCGTGGCAACACCCTGAGGATCAACTGTGCGCCACGGGTTTTGCCCCCCCACCCCTTCAGAAAAATCGGAGATTTCAAGAAGGTGAATTGTAATCCGTTGTTGGATACCAGTTCTGTAGGGTTTCCTTCTCCGCCGTAAACAGCCGACAGGAAAGTAATTACAGGAGCATATGTGACTCGTGACGTAAATGTTACTTCTGGCCTTTTTTTTAATTCTTTTCTTTTAAGTAATCCAATGGGGTGATTCCAAAGCAGGAGTCAACTGGTACGTGAGACACATGGGCCTATGGTGGTTATTTCAAGCTTCTCCTTGACTCAGCCAGGACCGTGGACAGTTTGCCATACCTTACAAGTCACTTTTTCAAATGCAATTAGAAAGTAAGACAAATTTTCATAGCAGCTTCAATATGTGCATCCGGCATAACTGCCTGAATGAATCCCACTGCTCTGTCTGCTGTCTGACTGATGTCTCTGTCCTGAGCAAGATATTGAAGTGCTACTTGTAATTCCTTTGGAGTAATAAATCAGTAAGTATTTTGCATCTCATCTTTCTCTTGAAGACAAGTTAATTCCATAGTCTGAAGTCTGGAAATAGAGATGGACTAAAATAGTTAGGTCTTTTAAATCATCTCGTTTTCAGGATGTCATGTCATTTCTGCTGAATCAGAGGCAGCTGTAACAGAGAAATGTGTTTGTGACTTTTCTAGATGCTTACTCACACAGGTGTTTGGTAAGGATAAGGCCAATGTGTTGTCACGTTTGATGTTCCTCTGTGCCCGTGTCGAGGCAGGCAGGCAGCCAACCACTGTCCCCTTGGCACAACCCTTTCCCCGAGGAATCTGGTGTCAGCAGGTCACTCTGGGTCTGTGAACAGTCCCCAGGCATCTTCAGCCTCACAGCTTGTCTCTTCCTGCATGAAGAGCTGGATGTGTCCCCGAGCTCCCTTGGTGCCAACGCAGCAGTGCTTTGGAGCGGTCTCGAGCTACATGCCAGCCTCGGAAGCTCAGAGAGCGGTGACCACAACTGCTGGATCCCTGGGAATGAGGCCCTGAGGATGCTCATCTCCTTATGCACAAGATTTAATTCCTCCCAAACTCACCTGGCAACATCTGCCCAAGGCTCATGTGTCAGCTGGAAAATGGAAGCACAGACTGTAACCGACTGAGGCACCGTCAGCTGGGGGCAGAGCCAGGAGTAATGGGTACGCACCTCTTGGGGGAGCTTGTATCAGTGCATGTCCTGGCAGGGGGAGAGCATGCCTGCTGCTCACCCTGATGGTGCCCAGTGCCACAGGGTCCCTCTCCCTGCCCACAGCCCCCCAGCGCTGCAGCAGCGCAGAGACAATGCAAATGGTAGTGGACGTGGTACCCTTGTAAAGTAAGGCACTCTGCAGCTTAATTTATTTCATAGAATCACAGAATGGTTTGGGTTGGAGGGGACCTTCAAAGGTCATGTAGTCCAACTCCCCTGCCATGAGCAGGGACATCTTCAAGTAGATCAGGTGGCCCAGAGCCATGTCCAACCTGACTTTGAATGTTTCCAGGGATAGGGCATCTATCACCTCTCTGGGCATCCTGTTCCAGTGATTCACCACCCTCACTGTAAAATCTTCTTCCTTGTATCTAGCCTGAATCTACCCTCTTTTGCTTCAAGAAAATTACCTCTTGTCCTCTCACTACAGGCCCTTGTAAGAAGTCCTCCCCCAGCTTTCTTGTAGCCCCTTCAGGAATGGGAAGGTGCAATAAGGTCTCCTCAGGGTCTTCCCTTCTCCAGGCTGAACAAGCCCAACTCTCAGCCTGTCCCCATAGCAGAGGTGCTCCAGCCCTCCGAGCATCTTCGTGGCCTCCTCTGGACTCGCTCCAACTGGTCGATATCCTTCTGATGTTGAGGGCTCCACAGCCGGACGCAGCACTCCAGGTGGGGTCTCACCAGAGCAGAGTAGAGGGGCAGAATCCCCTCCCTCGACCTGCTGGCCACACTTCTCCTGATACAGCCCAGGATACAGTCAGCTTTCGGGGCTGCCAGCGCACACCGCTGGCTCATGTCCATTTCATGACCTTGGCTGGCAAAGGGTTTGCTTCCACGTACTGGAGAGGTGGCAGGGGACAGGAGGCGGGTGGCCTGTCTGGGGCAGGAGGCGGGTGGCAGCCGGCAGGAGCAGCCACCAGCGTGCTGCTGCTCCAAGCGGCACCTGTTTATCTGAGGGCTGACTTCGTCTCACGTTAAGTTATTCATACGTTCTTATTTCTGTCCAGAAAAACGTTCTTCCATAATGTGCCCTGCCTCATTAACAGTCCCCACCCAGGGACCTCCTTTCAACTTCGCCAAGCTTCCCAGCACCTCGCCGCAGGGACCGATCGGGGACACAATAGCTCCGGCGTGTTTATTTCATTTCACTTTTCCTCTCCGCTTGGCCAGTGGCCAGCAGAGATGTTCTTTGCAAAGATAATAGTTTCAACTTAATCATTCACCTCTTATGTGTCTAAAAGGAGTTAAGGAGACTGGAAGTTTCCAAGAAAAATAAATGAACAGGGGGCCTCTTTAAGGCTGTTTTATGGATTTAAAGAAAAGTAAAAAAGCGGGGTGGGGTGGGAGCAGCTAGCTATTCCTGCACGTCACCCATGCCCTGTTTATATTTTAAATTTGGAGGGATGGCCATGAATAGAAGGATTGTGAAGCGCTTCTCTTTGTGAAGGGATTTGCAGCGTCTTTGGAGGGAAGGGTCCAAAGAGAAATTCTAGTCAATCTTGTTTTGGGGATTGCAGAGCTGGACCTTGGGGCTCCTTCCTATGCCTGCAAGTGGATGACGAACAGAAACCCAGCCATTTATTTATTAAGGGACTGTGATTCTGTCTGGTTCCTTTCTGGGCTGTTCATTTTGTCACACCCTAAGGGCCTGATGTTTCAGGAAGTTTGGGGACCCCATCCATTAATGATGGAGCCCATCGCATTTTCTGTAGTCAAGCAGCCGCTGTCACCAATTTTCTTTAGAAATGAGGCCTCCATTTAAGCCACAGAAAAAACATCTTCCTTCTACCTGGCCCAGCTGAGGGATAGTGATTAAAACCCATATCTTTCTCCCTCACATGTCCTGCCTATAGAGCTGTTGAGAAAACACACATCCTTGGGAACTGTGGATAAAACTTAAAGGTTTCTCTTTCAACAGCATTTAGCATGGATCCTTTCCAGTTTTACTGAAAACCTGAAAGAGAGGATGCTCTCAGGGAAGGCATTTCTGGTGAAGAAGCCAGAGAAGTCCCTACTCACTTGCAGCTGGGGGTGGATTAAGACACCCACCACATTAAGCAGTAAGCTTGAACCCAAGGAATTGGTTCCTAAATCATACAACTTCAGGGGAATCCAGACTTTCATTAAACCATCAAACCAAAAGCAACATTATGGTTGAGCCTAAATCATAGGAATACATGCTGAGAAGAAACGCTGGTTGGAAAGGTTGGAAAGACCCAGTGGGCTGCTCTGGGCAGGGAGCTTGGCAGTGGGAGCTGATTTTCTCCTTGCTCAGGTTTCCCAGCTCTCTGGAGCAAGGTGGGTAGTGGCTTCTCCAGAGCATCTCCAAGAGGAGAGATTGCTCCTGCTGTTACCGTCATTTCAGCCAGGGATGGAAGAGGCAGAGCCTGCTGCTGCAGAGCGGCACACAATCCACTGTAATCCAGTCCAACTGGTAACACAGGAAGATTCACCCTCTTCTGCTGTCTCTTTCTGTCTTTCCCT
>NW_010261011.1:35688-46011 GCF_000690775.1 Eurypyga helias
TCGTTTCTGGAAAAGAGTGAAATACCTGAATCCATTCCTCCCCTTTCATGGCCCTGGCTCCATCCTCCCAGCAAAGCGCCTGCCTGGAAAAGAGTGAAATACCTGAATCCATTCCTCCCCTTTCATGGCCCTGGCTCCATCCTCCCAGCAAAGCGCCTGCGGGGTGCCCTGGGTGCTCTGTGGTTCCATCCTCCCAGCAAAGGGTCTGCGGGGTGCCCTGGGTGCTCTGTGGTTCCATCCTCCCAGCAAAGCGCCTGCGGGGTGCCCTGGGTGCTCTGTATGGTGCTGCCCTTTGCCCACCCGTGTGTGAGCATACGTGAACACGTGTACTTAGCACCCTCTCGCCGCAGGGATGGATAGTCTCTGCCTGATCCCACCTCTGGAAAGCAGGCTTTCTTGTGGGTACAGGTTGGAGGACTCACTTAAATCTCCATAAAGCAGTGGAAAAAGGAATAAAGCTGTAACTGTCATCACCTATTCAGAAAAATTCCTGCAGTGCAGACACCCATTTTCCAGCCTTTGATGACTAGGGGAAAAATCATCTTGCCAGGTGGAGTGTGATTTCTTGTTCTCTTCACAAATGAAGGGCTGAATTTAGCAACTTTGGAGTGAGATGGAAGTGAACCTTCTCTCCCTCTCCTCCCCCTCTTCTTCTCCTCCCCCTCTTCTTCCCCTCCCCAGGGGCAAGCAGCACCCCTCTCATTAGAGAACACATCTTCACTGACATGTTAATTTTGGTAAGGCCGTGATGAGGCTCTGGGCTGGGAGCTCACTTCCCTTCCCCCTCCCCAGTGCTCCAGTAACCACACGTTACCCAAACCGAGCACTTCTGCATGACTCAGATATTATTTTTTTTAAGAACTACAATCCAATGAACATTTTCCTTGCTGATACCACTGGGACTAGAAGGTCTTTTTTTTCCCACCAACCTTAAAAACATGCTGATATACTGCAATTTTTCTTTCCTTTTCAATAGTTTTTGTTATTATTATTAAATCAGCACCAAGTCCCACAGCACCAAAGGATGGGATGTCTCCTGCTCTTTTCTCCCTTCTTCAACAGCTAAGGGAAAAAAAAAAGGTCGTTATCCATAAAAGAAAACATTAAATGACTCTTGGACCATCTCTGATGGGTGGGCTGAACGGGGTCCACTGGTGGTGCAGGATGGGGCCACGGCATGGGTCCCCACCACCTGCAGCTGAACCACCTCCACCCGGGGGGTACAAATGCAAGGAGGAGAATGCCAAGGATTAGTGTCCCACCATCACCCCCATCCTGAGGATGGGTCGTGCTGGACCCAGCCTGCACTTTTCTTAGGCCTAAAGCATCCAACCAAGTCTCAGTGTGGGTTGGCCGGTACCAAGTGAGGTAGGAATTGCCTTAGTGAAGGCAAAGCTGAGCCCTGCCATGAGCCAGGGCCTTGGTCTCAAACGCAAACAGAAGTGACGAGGGGCCATCGGGTTGACACGCAAGGCAGCGAGCTCCCACACGGAAGCGTCTGAAGTCAGGGAGAGGGGTTTTGCAAGGACTGCAGCCACCTTCCATTGCAACATGAGGCAGAACGTGCAACCTGCATGACCTCCCTGGCTGGAAATGTATTTCTACAGGGGACGTCCGGGTGGGTGCCTGCCTGTGCTTGCACGGCAGCGGGGATGGCTCATCCCTGAGCTTCCCCTGAAACCACAGGCGACATGTGGAGCCAATGTGTGTTTTCTCGTGTGAATCCTGATGAGTTCGAATGAACAGGTTTGGGGCCACAGTTCCCATCTGATGTTAACTGCTCGATGTGATTATTCAACCCTGAATTCCTTCAATTGACAGCCGCGCTATTTCCAGTCTCTTAGTCAGCATATATCACTCCGCTTCCCAGTCTGATGAGACCTGGATTTTCCCACACTCCCCCTTTAAATGGAAACACATTGTTCATCTTCATTTTATTTATTTATTTGGTACAAAAAACCAAGATACTGCTATAACTTTGAAGTGCTGGCTCTACAATGGTTGGTTCCTTTTCGGAGCGATGGGTTTTCCTAAAAGCCACTCTCAGCAAGATCCTTATCAAACTTTCCTTAGCGGGAGACAATGAACATTTCACAGCATGAAAAGGAAAAAAATAAAAAGGTTGGTGAGAAGACAAATGCTTTATGTGAAGAGATAGCCAGGGTGCAGATGAGCTGCCCCAACCTTGTAAACACAGACTGTTTTCTCTACAACCTACAGTTCCTGAAGGTTTCACTCCTTGAATCAGCTCCAGAGTTTATTGAGGGGTGAAAACGAGGACCTGAGCATCATGGACACTTCCATCTGGGACCCATAAACTTCACCCTAATGTGTCCAAATACCCAAGGCCTCACTGCCTGCAGCTGACAGGGGTGGCAATTAGGATAGGGTCTGGGGGAGACACACATGCCTCTGTAAGCTGCTGGGGGTGACTTTCCGTGGCACGTCACGCTGAAACCAGCTTATTTCCTACTGGGCTGCCAAACCAGTGGGTGACCTGCATGGTGGCACAGCATTTTCCCACAGCTCAGGGCTGTGGGGAGAGAAAGGGATGGAGGAAACATCCCACAGGAGCCCAGCTGCCAAAGCTTGCAGTGAAGGGGCAGCATCTTCTCCCACAGTTTGCCCAAAACCTCTCCCATGTCAGGCTGCTACCGAAGGATGCTCTGAGCAGGAACAGCTTCAGACCTGACCTCTCCTAAAAATGCCAGTGCCACTGGATAGCTGATCTGGGAGATGAGCAAGCACGGTAAGGGATCAGGACCTGCCAAATTCGAACCGAACCCCCCAGCTCTGCTCCATGAGGGGCAGGCACTGGGGGTGGTCTAGGTAGGGGCTCGGGTGTTGGGTTTGCTGGTGGCAATCCCTGCTTTGCTCTGGCTGAGTCGGAGCAGCTCCGTGCAGGCGGGTGGCAGCTTTGTGTGGAGGAAACTTGTCTGCTGGCGTCTGCTGTGAGGTTTTTTTTCTTTTAGCCTAATTGTATTTTTAATTATTTGGAGGATGGTTTGGAGCCAAAACTATGCAATCAGTCAATGTTTGTTGGCTAAAATAGAAGTAAACACTAGGTTAATATAAACAAAGGAGCGCTCTGGTTTATTGCCCAGGGATAACACTGGCATTGTTGCGTGGATCCTCGGCTGAAGGCTTTGAAGATCACTTGCTCTATTTGTTTTTCTAAAGATGGGTAACTTTGTTCTATTTGCTCAGCTTCTTATGGCCTTGAATAGACAAGGGATAAAGTGCGGTGAAGGTGGGTCTGGCTCTGAAGGAAGCTGGAAGGAAAAATGTAGTTTTGGATCCGGATCTCATCCAAAAAATATCCCGCATTTCAGTACCCTTAGATAGCTTACATGTTGGAAATGCCAAGGAACTGGAAACTTTCACTCCAAAGTCAACTCTGCTTTCATTAATAATTATTTTAAGACGGCATTCACAGAACAAAACAGTACTATATGGAGCAGAAAGAGACCCGAGGGGAATTCGGGGCTGAGCGAGAGTTCAGCCCGCCATCGCCACGCTCACACTGGCTGTCGAGGATTAGCGTCCTGAGATGCGGGCGAGGTGTTTGGGCGAAGTGCCAGAGAGGGGCATGACGAAGGGGAGAAAGCAGAGCTGCCCTCCTAACACTAACAGTGACAGCAGAGTCCGGCCACTGTCGGGGGAAGGCAGCCCCTGGGATGAGCAGGGCTGTGTGCCCAAGGCTGTGGAGGGGCTGAGCCCAGCTCAGAAGACCCCCAGTACCGATGAAGGCCAAGTCCATAGGAGCGTGGCTCCTCCTAATTTCTTCAGGTGGTAGAGATGTGTTCTTGACCCTGTTTGACAGATGGGAAAACCGAACCACAGAACATGGAGATGTGCATTTTACTGACAAACGTGGGACTTGCCTTTCTCCTTTGGACCTGACCTGGTATCATCCCTCGCCTTGTTTTCCAGTCTTAAAATTACCGGTAATCTGCAAGTCCTGTTGATCATTACAAATAGTATTAGATTTATCACTCCTGTACGTAACGTGCCAATCCTGGCAGCACGTTTTGAAAGCACAACAGCAACTAGAAGCATATGTTCTGAAAGTCAAGTTAGTGGGATTTTTTTTTTCCTGCCAAGGACAATAATTTTTTTCCCTTTTTTTTTTTTTTTTTTCAAAATAAACATCACGCTGGAATGTGCTGCAGCAAATGGCTTGGGCTCTATTATATTTCATGCAGCTTTCTAAACAATTTTCAACCCTGCTGGCCCAGTGTCAAACAGAAGGCAACCAACAATAGCAAAATCCCATTAAAGCTGAGAAGGTTCCTTCCTGAGGTGAACACAGCCAGAAATAGTAATCTTGGCTCTCTTTTCAATTTGGCATTGGGGACTAATAATGCCTGTTCTCCTAATGGAAATTATCTAATTTCATCCAAGTGCAGCTCCAGAGAGAGCTGGGCTGACGCACAAACAGTCAATATAACAACATTCTTCTTGAAGAGCTGAACAATGGGGCTTTGGTGGGACCGTGATTAACAACGTCAAACTAAGAACAAACAGAAGGTGTAAAAATAGGCATCTGAGGAGTTGACACAACGGACTATTTTTCATCTGTAAGGCCAGAGGAGAATAGCCTGTTAAATTGTATGCTTGGAGCACTTCATCAGATGTTGTGTGGAAGGACAAAAAAAAAAAAAAAAAATCCCATTTCCCATCTGGATCTGAATGTACTAAGGAACTGCACATGCCTTATTAATATAAATCACGCTAGGAGCATAATTCCCATTAGTATTAAAGAACCATTTTTCAATGAAATACTCTTACACCAGGAACACCTAATGGGAAATAATGATGTTTACTTCATTTGAAGAGAATAGTAAAATACAGTGTGGAGACGGAGACGGTAGGGAGCAGATTCTTCTCTCCAACGCTGCGGGTTTTCATGGCTGTCGTAAGATATACCCTTCCCAGCACAGCAGGGCCGTATCCAGCCACGGTGCAGAGGTGGTAGGGAATAAGGATGGAGGTCAAGGGGTGCTCCAGAAAGTTGGAGCATCACTAGGTCCCAGGGGCAAAGCACCACTGCCCAGACTGGGCAAGAGAAGGGGTCCAACCTCCCTCCACCCCCCCCTGCTTCCTCCCCAGCACAGCCTCACATTTGGAGAGTGCTGGGATGGCTTCGGGCCACCTCCACCCCCTTACCCGCACCGTCCAACCTCACCCTGGAATTCCTTGTCGTCAGCCTAAAAATAGCACTCCCCCAAAATAAATCAGACCCAGCCATTAGTTATCACATCTTGAGAAAAGGCATCACTCCCTACATTTCCCTTTCACACTGCAGCCACAGCTGGGCTCACGATGTGCCCGGAACATTAAAAAGCAGAAGCACTGGAGGGAGGTGAAACCGCCACATAGCTCATTAGCTCTGGTGCCTCGCCTGCTTTTCCCAGCGCTCCGGCTTTGGTATTTGCCCTGTAAGGAGCTGCGTGCACCCGGGGTGAATGCTCGCCCCTGTATTTGTGCAGGCGCACTCTGGCTCCCCAGCCTCAGCATCACCTTGGTTTGACACTGAGGGATTTATTCTCCCTCCCTGCCTGAAGCGCTGTAGCTCCCTTCTAGCTCATAATAAAGGAAGGTCTAGCCTTGAAACGTTAGACACAATTTCCACCTCTGGTTAAGCAGGTATGGGGTTTTTTTTCATTTTTATGAAATCTTAAGTAGCCGTTCACTCACCATTATTTTTAGAGCGTGAGAGGGGAGCTCTGTGCTTTCATAAAACCCCTAGATATGCGTTGGGGCAATGGGATTTCGCGCACACTGTTGACTTGCCTCCGCGTTGTGGCCGATGGCATCCAGGAATGACCCCACTCCCCCTCCCTCACCTCACCCTACTTAGGGTCTGCCAAAATTATGGCATTTTCATGTTCTCCTTCCTTCTAACAACAGGAAAACTCATGAAACCTATGGAAATTGGTAGAAGTAACCAGAAGTAATGCAACACCACACTGCCCTCAGCCTCGGCTTTCACACCTGGTTATTCCCCAACTCTTCCAGAAACCAGTACCTTTCTGCATGCAAGTTTTCCCGTCCCCCTTCCACACCTCAGCCCTGCTTCCCACACCCCAGGCCCAGGCTCAGCCCCTTCTCTGCATCAGCCAATCGCCTTTTTTTCCCTCATTTTTGTCCCCCAGTCCTTTCAAAGCACACGGGAATCCCTCTCGCAGGACGTGCAACCCCCAGCATGGGAGGCAGACTCCTGGCAGGGAACATTGGCTGTCCCCAGGCTTTCTTGGGCAGCAGCATCCCATAGAAATGACAGCGACATGGCACCATGGCAAGTCCATGCCACCTGCTTGCCAGGCAATGCCGCCGCCTGGGTCTGCTGGAGACCTGAGCAACATTCAGTGTCCAACAGATGCCCAAAGCACCTGTGGGCATCCTAGCAGCGGAATTCTCGGAACACTTTGGAGCGCAAAAGGGAAAAGCCTTGTGGCCAGGCTCAGCCCCAGCAGTTCCAGTGGTGATGCACCAAGACTGAATTTGACCCAGAAGGGCTGTTGTTATCACGGATTTTATTGCCAGCTTGCACTAGAGGGTGCTACTCTGTTAGCGTTTGGGAAAGATCCCAGAGATGAGGCCGTCTTCAATGTCTTCATTCCTTGCAAGTTAGGCTGAGACTTGCGAAGTGTTGAGATTCGTATTACCATTCAGATTGGCCTCAAAATGAAGCGGTTGCTTAGCTGGGAAAAAAAAGAACGTCTTGGCTTGGAAAAGAGCTTATACATCTGGGGGGCAAGGATAAACATTTTGGTTAGACACGGTGGCAGACGAAAGGAAAAACAGGTCAGCCTTGCCTTTTTTCTCTCCATTTCACAATTCCGGAACGAATGGATGCCGCAAGGAGCTAACTGAAAAATTAGATGGAAAAGAAAGAAGGACAGTGAACACAGGCAGGAGACGTAATGAACCTTTGGAATTCACCGCTGCAGGACAGATAATCAAAATCTCATGAGAAAGTTTTCTAGAAGAAATAAAGGCAAAATACATTTTATGACCGCTACAGTCTTTTGGCTAAGATAAGGGTAACCAGATCCCAGGCACTGAGATATAAAATGATGTGTTAGAGGTATCAGTAGGAAATGACTTCCCCTGTGTGCTGCATTGCTCCACTGACTGCACCTCCTCTGTTTTTGTTTCCATTTGCCGAAGGCACGGAGGAATAACTATTGCTGTAGGCAGCATCCCAGACCCGCAGCTGGGAAGGGGATATCTTACGCCATGCTGCTCGGCTCCAAGAGCATCTCCCCAGCCTCCCGGCTGTTTCACAGGGAGAGGAACCTGCATCTTCCAAGACCTGGTGGAGCCTGGCATGGGGAAGCTGTGAGCTGCCTGTGGAGCTGAGAAGCAATGATTGGACTTCAGTTAGGGCAGATGCAGCTCCAGTGAGGGAAGCAGGTCCAGAGGGCACTACGTACATGCTATATGATCTGGCATGAGTGTTTATTGGGCTGTCAAACTTCCCTGGCTGGCACTTCCATTTGGCACCCACCAGAAGGCATTTCCCTTAGGCAAAAAATGTTGAAGTGGGATATTTTTTTTAAGGGCCATAATGCCATTATTCTGCTGGGATTTTATATGTGCTAACAGCTAGGAAAGAGCTGGTTTTAAAGCTGGACTGATGTGTACCTACTGTGTTTTAAGTCCACTTAAAGCATGAAAGGGGGGTTGGAAGAAAAACAATAACTGTTCTCAAATCCAGATGAGTTTTACAGAGTAATTTTGTTGTAGAAACTTGACTTCCTTCAGGGGTTGATTTTGCTTTTTATACAGCTGCATTCTGATAGCTTTATTTCCAGCTTCCCCACATTTTTGACCACTGTTGGCAAAAAGGAGGAAACTGTTTCTTACTAAAACTTTTATTAGGCAGTGACTAGTATTTCCTTCTTCGATACTGAACAGCTTTTCCGTGCAGTGCCTTGAACGCACTGCTGCTGAAGGGGCAGCGGGCCTAAAGCATCAGCTTGGGCTGATGGAAATAGATGGCGTTGCTCTGACAAAATCACAGGGGTGATGACCCACTATGGGAACAAAAAATCTCCCTTCCAGTTTCCATCTGTACTTGCATCGACGTACGGAACGTGCACTAGGACATCCCGAGCCTGCCCTCAGCAGCAGCAGTTGCCTCAGCTAAAAGCTGCACTGTTGGGTCTCAAGCTGAAAACGGGTGTAATTATACCGTCAGATTTAGGAAATACCCATGAACAACCCTGTACTGAGCATTGAATCACCTTCTTTTTATGCAACGATGCTTGTTTCCAGTTGCCACGCACTGCACAAACCAAATCCAGCGTGTGCAAGGCAAATCCTTCTCTCATCGGTGGTTGGACATTAGAGCGGGAAGTCAGCGCTCCCACGCCTCACAGCACCTTTAATCAGCTACCAGGGGGTTAATTGCAGAGCAGGTCTCTGCAGACCTCTCGGTGTGGCCTGAAAAATCACAGCTAGACAGTGATAACTCCCTCTGCAAGCTGATTGCGGTCCGACCGCAGTGTAAAGGTGGAGTAACCTATGAAATCGGTGATGCCGGTGGAAATGAAAGCAAACTCGGGCTCTTTCCGTGCATGAAGGACCAATTTCAGGCTGCAGGAAGTAGCTGCAAGAGGCAGCACTTAAACTAACGGATGACCTGGTGAGAGGTTAAAGCAGACTAGAAGAGGGTCGCAGCAGTCCTGCCACTCCCCACCCCCACACACACCCTGGCTGGCCGCATGAGAAAGAAGTTAATTTGGGGAACTATGACAGCAAAACCCCCTTTTCTTACTAGCAGAGTTCATTTTCTACAGTTGGACATCCCCAGGGCTAGGAACAGGCAGGCAGGGATGGAGTGAGTGTGGGAGACTGGCAATTCAGCCTTGAGCAGCTGAAACCCATATGGCGTGACAGGCTCACAGTGCCCAGCTCCCAGCGCGGCATCAGATGCCTAAAAATGGGCTTCACGAAAGCCAGCATAGTGGGCAGGACCTGCCTGCTCTAACCCGTAGGAAACCCCGAGGAAGGGACCGTCCTGACCCTGCAGCTCCTCAGAACGCAGCCTCCTTTCCCGGGGCTGCGGAGAGGCGCATCTTTCCAACTGCTATTTATTACCCTGACCCTTCTTTAGGATTTATGTATCTGCAGCTTTTCATTTAAAAAAGAAAAAAAAGAAAAAAAAAGGAAGGAAAGGTCACCCCTTTCTCTGTAAACATGGCTGTGGAAAGATGCAGTACCCTCCCACATCCCAGATCTTTGAGCCAAGCACTCAGGAGCAGAGGGGGAATCGGTGTTTTCAGGTCACCCCTCCGTCCGAAGGGACCTGAGGGACTGCACAGCATTTGGGAGAATGCAGAAATTCTCTCAGCTTCACATATTCTAACGTGTTTCCTCAGACTGGCAGTTGAAAGAAAGATGCAGAGTGCAAACGTGCAAGCGTGAGAGTGAGTCTGCAGCCCAGCGGCTAGTGTGCTGTCCCTGGAGCTGAGGTCCTTGGGGTCGGATCCGCTCTAACCCACGGACCTACTCTGCTGTAACAGACGGACAATTCTCAGGACTGCTCACATGGGAAACCCCATGGAGTTTTCAAACAACTGTAGCTGGCGTTTCAGAGGGATTTTGCATCAGGATGATTTTAGTATGTCCTGTGGACTCAGTTCCCATCCAGGATTCCTACTTGTGCATCTCAAGACATCTCCATGATGCAAAGCTGCCAGTGATCAGGATCGGGTGATTCCCTCCAAAAGCACACCCTGACCCGGCCCGAAACACGAGTGCCGGTGCACTCGCAGGAGACTTGAAATCCTGTCCTGCTGCATGGAAACCCAGACCCTGGCTGTGTTCAGGCGCCTTCCACTCGTGGAATGGCCTAACATCAGCAGTTGCTGACCGACACAGATATTCCACCAAACAACCTGTGGAACAATGGCAAGGAAGCTCCAAGGTGTTGACCAGCTTGGTCACTGGATTCGCCTGCAGCGCTGGGCAGACCCTGCCTGTGGAGCATCCCAGATCCCAAACTGTTCACCAGCTGAGGGAAGCGGACCCTGCAGCCCACCTCCAGCTGCGGATGCCCGGCAGGGCGGTGAGGGCTCAGCTTGCAGTCGGATTTGGCTTCCCAGGGTGGTGCTGGGAAAAAGCCCCCCCAAAACCCTCCCCCAGGCAACACGCTCCTGCAGCCACAGGCTGGGGGGGCAAGGTGGGGACGGCATCTTCATTTTTGCGCTTGGGTCCCACAGTTTGCTTGCTCCCCGCTCGCAGGGACCCGGGAGAGGGGGCGCGTGGAGGGGAGCGCCGCGCCCCCGGCGTCCACCCGGCAGGTGGCGA
>NW_010261012.1:0-6185 GCF_000690775.1 Eurypyga helias
TCTATGATGGAGTGACTACATCAGCCAACAACACAAGAGCTACGGATGTTGTCTATTCAGATTTCCATAAAACCTTTGACATGGTCCCCCACAATATCCTTCTCTCTAAGTTGGAGAGATGTGGATTTGATGAGTGTACTGTTCTGTGGGTGAGGAATTGGTTGGATGGTTGCATCTAGATGGTAGTTAGTGGTCAACAGCTCAGTGTCCAGATGGAGATCGGTGACAAGTGGTGTCCCTTAGGGGTTCATAGTGGGACCAGTCCTGTTTAATATCTTCATTAATGACATAGACAGTGGGTTTGAGTGCACCCTCAACAAATTTGTAGATGACACCAAGCTGAGTGATGTGGTTGACATGCTTGAGGGATGGGATGCCATCCAGAGAGACCTGGACAGGCTCAAGAAGTGGGCCCATCTGAACTACCTAAGGTTCAAAAAGGCCAAGTACAAGGTCCTGCATCTGGGTTGGGGCAATCCCTGGTATCAACACAGGCTAGGAATGAAGAAATTGAGAGCAGCCCTGCAAAGAAGGACTTGGGGGTGCTGGTGGATAAAAGCTGGACATGAGCTGGTATTATGGGCTGGGCGCTGGGCTGTATCCAGAAAAGCATGACCAGCAGGTCGAGGGAGGAGATTCTCCCCCTCTACCCTATTCTCGTGAGACCCCACCTGCAGTGCTGCATCCAGCTCTGGATTCCTCAGCACAGAAAAGGCATGGACCTGTTGGAGCAGGTCCAGAGGAGGGCCATGAAGATGGTCGGGGGTGGAGCACCACTCCTATGAAGCCATGCTGAGAGAGTTGGGCTTGTTCATCCTGGAGAAGAGAAGGCTCCAGGGACACCTTATTGCAGCCTTTTAGTACTTAAAAGGGGCATAGGAGAAAGATGGGGACGAAATGGCAATAAGACAAGGGGTAATGGTTTGAAACTAAAAGAGAGTAGATTTAGACTAAATGTAAGGAAGAAATTTTTTAGAATGAGGGTGTTGAAACACTGGAAGAGGTTGCCCAGAGAAGTAGTAGATGTACCATCCCTGGCAACATTCAAGGTCAGGCTGGATGGGGCACTGAGCAACCCGATCTAGTTGGAAGATGTCCCTGCCTATGGCAGGGGGTGGACTAGATGACCTTTAAAATTCCCTCCCAACCCAAACTATTCTATGATTATACTTTCGTTTTCCTTGGATACTGCTTATTTTTCAAAACCGGCATGTTGCATGGGAATATAGTGAATGGAGATGAACAAACTCAAAATTTCTCTGCCTGAGCACAAATGAAGCAGGTCTAGATCTGCCTCTCCCTATAATGTCAATACAGAAACATTGGGGAAACAATCAGTCCATAGGACCAGACTGAAGCTAAAGTGAAAATCCCACAAACACTTGTGGGACTTCAGGTCTTCATCCTTATGTATATCCTTATTCCAACCTGCTATATGGCACACTAAATTGAGCATGACCCTCTCTGCCTTAATTCCCCTTCAGACCAACTTTTCCTGGGAACAGTAGAACAAAACCACACAGCAACCTCAATATAAGAATTCAGCTAATATAATATAAAAACTTCACCTCATTTTCATCCTTTACACCTAACTATTACACATTAGAAATCAGGCAGAGAGCTCTGTCAAATTGAACTATTGAACTCAGAGTGGCAAAAGTCCCTCCCCCAGGCAAGACATTTAAATCATTTTCAAAGTTAATTTCCTGCTCCCAGACGAAGAACAAATCTAATCGGGTTTACTTCATTCTTCTGATGAACAGGAAAATGTTGCCTGCATACTCAACAAGGGAAGGTGTCCTAGAAGGCAGCCAGAGCGCTTGCTTTGCAGCATCGAAGAAGTATCTTTTGCAAAGCGGTGTGTGTGGATCAGCATATGAATGGGGATTCGGATTTAACCTGCCAGATCTTCCTTGTCTCCTGCTAACCCTGTTTCATAATGAAATTATGAACTGCTTATGAGCTAACGGTGCATATGGGAGATTGAAAATAGAAATATATAATATGGCTGCAGGGGTATGTTTGAGAAAACTGGCTATGCATTTAAAAGGATCCTCCTATAGTCCCTTTGGATTTCTGGTGACCAAGGCTTTACCCAGGTTCTAAGGATATTTCCATTAAAAGCCTAGATAACAGAACTTCAGTGAGCATTGGATGAACTGAATAAGGCTACTAGATGACAAAAGAGAGTTTGTAGAAAAGTGAACAAAAGTGTATGCACACATGGGAACAAAAGTGTGTATACATGCGTATATGATAAAGATTAAGATAAACAGGGTTAATTAATGTCACTGTATTAGCAAAGGTAGAAGACAACCAGTATTACCACTGTAAATGAAAGAGCTGTCAGATTCTACTCCTGCATGTGTTTTTACACTTCCACAGGAAAAATATATATAATAGCACCTGAGTTCCTAAGTATTTCTCATTTCTTTCAAATGAAATAGTGATTTTTCTTTTTTCGTGAAATAGCAGTTATATTTTTAAGTCTTTTTGAAGTGGTTTGACTTAAATAAAATTTCTCCCATTTCAGCATATGATACATGACTTTTTATTGATCTATGGAGCCAAATGATATACTTAGACAAAACTGAAAACACTGATATGGTCAATTTAAGTTTACTTAGCAGCAATAAGTTTTGCAGTTCATTGAAGGAAATCAGATGATCATTGCTAAAAACATAAATCCTCATTTATATTTAATTTTAATGTTTTGCTTTTATTTGTGAATCATATGTAAGTATAAAGATGAATTACTTCAATAGATATAGATTTCAAATGTCCAATGCAGTCTCTTACACCAGGGAAAAAAATAAACTTCAGCAAGCTAATGCTGTAGGGGTGAACAATTGTAACAGTTACAATCTCACCACTGAAAAGTAATTAGTTCAATACATTGAAAACTATTTTTTCAAGTCGTTGAAAACCACCACTGAAAACTTGGTCATTTACAAGTAGCTCATTCATATTAGTTGCTTTACTCAGAATGTGTCTCAGTTACTTTACTCCTTATTTCTGCCTGTCTGGAAGTTCTTCTTTCTGCACCCAAAATTATTCCTGGTGACTGATGGAAAATTCTCTTTCTGCTGAGCAATAATATAATTTAACATACAGCATGATTAGTCCTGTCACAAGAATTAAGACAGTTAATGCCATTGTTTATTTCCCTAATTTTACTGTCTCTGACATGCCCACATAAACTTTTGCATAACCAAAAGATATATATCTCCAAACTACTCCTCAGTGAACCCAAAATTGCCCACTGAACTAAAACTGACCTTTCCTGGCACTTAAAGAAAAAGAAATATTTCTTCAAATATGCTGAAACAAATTCAGCATGAACAAACTAGCATGCTAAATTTTCAAGGATCACTTCTAGATCCCAGCAATAACAAATTAAATTACCTAAGGGTAATGAGTAGGAGAGGGAAATCAGGAACCTAACTAAAACCAGTGCGATACTTTTATTCCATAATGACCTTCACAAGCATATAATGGAGTAAGAAACATCCCAGTTACATTTCTCTATCTTCAGACATTCTCTATTCCCTTATTTTTAAGGTAGGCACTAAGTCTATCTTCTTCAAATCCTAGGCCATGCTCTATGTTTAATATGTATTATCTGCAATAAAATAAGTAGGTTTTATTCAGTCAGTAAAAACATTATAATTGTCATTTCCTTACCTAGTAGTAAAATCATTCTCATTTAAGGTCTTTTCTTGTATGTGGGAACTCCCTCTGTATTGCAAATGTTTCACGAGCTCAGACTGTATTTTGATATAAACTGATATTTGAGCAATATGCTGTTAAAATACTCCATTTATCTATCTGGACTGTTGTTATTAATAGGATATTATATAGCCATGGAAGAACTCCATAAGTCAGGGTTGAATTATTTTTTTATTATTGTCTATTGCCCAGCAGGTTATGGGATTCTTCTGGATGCCACTATTTAATATTTTGTGTGCTCAGCAAAATCATCTTTAGATCAAGTTACAAGATTAATACAGTGTGGTTTTTCGTTGTTTGTGGTTTTTTTTTTTTTCTTTAAGAAACTTTGGTAGCTGTAATTTAAAACTAGTCCACTTACGCAACAGCAGAACAAAATGGACAGGGACAAATCCCATAATGCTGACTTTATTGTGCATCATCTGCCAGGTAATTGTACCACTGGATATTTTTGCCCTCTAACTTCAGAACACAGATAGTTAAAAATTAAAATCATGATATAAAAGAAGGAATTAATTGACTGCTTTAGGGAAATTAGAGAGAGCCCACAATGTTTAAAGCTCACGAAAAGATAGATCCCTGTAAACTATTTGAACAACTGCATGAGGGTGAATGCATTTTTTAACAATTTTTAGCAAATGCAAAGTTCTCCATGCAATGAACTTTACTGCTTCTTCTACCTCATTACAGTACATTTCTTGGCAAACCTTTTGCTGTAAGAATCTAATTGTCTTGCTCTTGGAGAATGCAGTTTCATCCAATTATTTCATAGGATGTAATAGTAAAAAAGAACCCTCATTGCTGTATATGTGATCATTCTTCCAGACAGATGGTACCCACTAAATACCCAGAAGCATCACTGAGATGACTATATTATAAAAATTCAGGAAAGATTAATATGTAATGCTTACCAAATGATACACATTTGCTAAGCATGATCATCAGTCAAGAATCAGGCTTTACGATAAGAATAAAATGAAAATATGTATGGCATATTCACTTAGATGGACAGCCAAAAGAGTAATTAGAAGAATTCCAAGTTTTACTTTAACTGGAAAGTGGTACAAGTAATTCACTTATGGAAAACAAGGGTCTCACCTTGAAAATCATTAATGCAGCTACTGTTGGTTTCAGTGGCACAAGATACAGCCCAAAACTCTCAACTGGATCCAAAACCCTACAGTGGAATTATCCTTTCAAGGTATAAATTCTGTGATGTGAATAGCTTGATGATATAATTTATTTTCAAAGGTTAATTGCAAAGATTTAAAGGTTTTCATCATGATCATGGAGTCATAATTCTTATGGACCAAGTGGCACTTTCTTTTGAAATGCTAATGTTGCCTCTCATGAAAGAGTAAAGGTGGTGTTTACAACTCTAAAAACAGTCTTCTCAATAAGAAAAGAATATTTTATATTTGCTATTCATTGTCAAAATAACACTGTTGTACACTAAGCAGAGTAGTAAAACTTACTGAAAGAAGATTTATTAGCAATACATCATATATTATTTACAAATATTTGTGCTTTTTAATGCTGTTTTCTGTTATTACAACTAGTGGTTTAACCAAAACCATATCAAAACAATCTGCTTTTCCCATTTCCCTTACTTTCTCGCAGGAGAAACACCGATGGTGTTAGAATGGTGAAATGTTCAAGGATCATTATACAGACTGTGCAGTGCTAAAGAAAGTTAGTATTAGGGTTTGCGTGTGGCCTTTGTTAAGATGAATTTGTCTCTAGATTAAGACACCATTATGAGTTTTTCTCACAAAACATCCTGTCCTCAAAAAAGAAACCCTCAAAACAAAATTAAAAACTAGGAGTGGAAAGAAATGGAGACATTACTTTACTTTGAAAGGATACAGACTATTTCATTCTGAAAGGAAAGCAATTTATTTTCTTTTGGTCAGGGAACATCTAATAAAAGTAACACAGAAAGAAACCAGAAATTATTTTGGTGTGAATTTTCAGTACAGTTGTGAAAACATGGGATACAAGATTTTATGGGAAAGTATTGCCTTTACTAAAAAAAAAAAAAAGCCATACATAGTTGGGTAAAAGGACAACTTTAAGGCAGTCAAGTCTTTGCTTGGGTTTGGAACAAAGGCAGCAGCCTTATAATCAAGTAGGTCTAAGCTTAGACTGATTATCTTAAATAATTAGCTTGAGAGAAAGAGTTGGTTTGAACTTGGGGAAGGAAGAAAAGGATACTACTGACCCTAGAATGACAGAAAGAGAGAAACAGGTAACTGCTACTTATGAGACTGTAAAGTTAGCTTTAGATATAATGTGGTAAAAGCCATAATGTGCTAACAAATTACAAACTCCGTTGAGTTCATGATATGTAGTATCGGCTAGATATGAAAAATAATAATTGTGAAAAATAAAACTATGAATTATTGTTCCTTGATGTATATTTTGAAACCATAGGGACATCTCTGCTTTATTCCTGC
>NW_010261012.1:6202-14953 GCF_000690775.1 Eurypyga helias
TTACCTTTCTGACAAGTCTTGCCTCACTTAGATAAACAATCACTCACAGCTATATCAGCAGCATAACATAAATAAAACAAAAAGCAAATTTATATTAATTTCTTTGTGAGTGTGATAACATGTAAGAATAACTTTAGTGTGGGATCTTCTGAAACAGACTGATGGTTTGCTAGGCTTCTGGGAATACACACACTTTCACAAAACATCTTTGTGTTATGATAGGTTTCATCTCTTATCAGCTCCTGCCATTTTATTTCAAAAATCCATATGTTAAGCTTGTCCCATATCTAAGAGAGAATTCCTCCAAATTTCTTCTTTAAAACATATCTCAATTGTGATAGACAGGCCAATGAAGAAATATATAAGCACATTAAGAATATTATTTCCAAACATGAATGAATGAGACATTAGTAGTAGAGATTTCAAACATGACTGAAATACAAGAATTACAAAGTAAAATTCATCTGTGAATTTCTTCCATTGTACCTCAACTTTGGAAAGGTTGGCACCAGTGACCAGATTTTGCTCCTTACCAGAGATCTTCAATTACACCTTTGAAAGTTAAAGCAACTGTGTCAATACTGATTCCTGGGGAAAAAAAGGAACCAAGTAAGAAAAGCAAAAATATTATGTAGAAGTCCTAGAGCCTCAGACACAGTGATAGCTCTGGAAACATAGGCAATTTGGTTTTATTTTTGCATTGGTCGCATTTAATATTACCAGTTCAGATATCTGGATGAGATACAAATCTGTATTTACGTGAGGGCTTCATCAGTTATGCTTAGGAGCAAATAATGTTCAGCCTATACTTCTGGCAGACATGCTTGTAGTCAGTCTGGTGACTGTAACTATCAGAGGTTGTATAGCATTAATTGGGAAACTGCTGAGAAAAGCATGAACAATGTCTTCCAGAAGCTGCATTACAAGTCTTAAGAACAAGATCTAAGAACTGTAAATTCAGAACAAGTTACTAAAAAAAAATCCCAAAAATATTTCTTATTCCCACTATAGAAATCTGGCAAGTCATCAGGGAACTAAACCTGGGATCTTTACTTTTTCCATTAAATTATCATTATAATAGACTGGGGGGAATGCATCTGTCAAAGTGACAGTTTGCATATGGTCTCTGAATTGTACAGTTGTTCCATACAGTACTATAATCCTTTTTTCCATTTTAAGCTTTCAGTCAGTGCCAGTGATTCATTGAAACTTGGTCATAATTTAATTTAGCAAAAAAGACTATGAACTTTTCTGAATTCAAAATATCCCATACTGCTGCTTCATGTGTTTACAATAGTATTTACATTGTCTATAGGCTAATCAAGCAAATTTCATGAGCACTCTGATGTAATTAATGCAACAGGGCACTGCAGATTAGAAACTGAGTATCAGTTACTGCCAGAAGGGCTGATTTCTAAATAAATCCACTTAAAGTGCAGGTAGGATGGGATCCAGTCTCGTATGTATAAAACATGGAAGGAACAAACACGCAAGTAGAGTCTTAAGGGTAGATGTGTGATTCCACTATCGTGCACAGTGTACTGTTTTCAGTTCTGGGCCCCTCACTACAAGAAAGACACTGAGGTGCTGGAGCGTGTCCAGAGAAGGGCAACGGAGCTGGTGAAGGATCTGGAGCACAAGTCCTGTGAGGAGCGGCTGAGGGTTGGTCAGCCTGGAGGAGGCTCAGGTGAGACTTTATCGCTCTCTACAGCTACCTGAAAAGAGGTTGCAGAGAGTTGGGTGTTGTTCTCTTTTTCCCAAGTGATAAGCGATAGGACAAGAGGAAGTGGCCTCAAGTTGCACTAGGGAAGGTTTCGTTTGGATATTAGGAAAAATTTCTTCACCAAATGGGTTGTCAAACATTGGAACAGGCTGCCCAGGAAGGTGATTGAGTCACCATCCCTGGAGGTATTTAAGGGACGAGTAAGTGAGGTACTTAGGGACAGGGTTTAGTGGTGGACTTGGCAGTGTTAGGTTAATGGTTGACCTTGATGATCTTAATGGTGTTTTCCCATCTAAAAGATTATATGATAGACAGAGATCTACCAGGTCATTCTTCAAACAGCAATATCAAAAAAAAAAAAAAAGAAAAAAAAAGAAAAAAAAGAAGTAATTTTATTGAGTGTATCTAAAAATTATCCATGAAAAGATGTCATCTCTTGGATAACATCTACATGAGACAATGAGAAAGGCAAAAATACATTCTATTTGGAGACAGGAGAGCTGCCATACCAAAGAAGGCAAAGAGGCATGCAGCAAACGTATGGTAATTGTGAACTTCTTAACCTCTGCACAATTTTCACCCCTTCTCATTTAAGATTGCTATTGTGAACTTTTCTATTTTTCCTGCTCCACAAGAATGGGCCTTTATTCACACACATGCATCACAAGGACAGTTGAGGATGAACTATTGTGGGTATAAACAAAGCCAGTCGGTTTAAAACAGGTACTACAGCCAAAAGCAAAATCACTAGGGAGAATTCTAGCTACCTGTGGCCTTTTGGACAAAGATTCGTATCTTGCAACTCCAAATATATAATGCTGCACAAAAGTTCATTCCTCTTTCTGGAGTCCGGAAACTCCCATGACACACTCATAATGAATTTGGGTATGGAAATAATTTTCTTCTACCTAGCTTGATTCTAATATAGCTGCTTTGTAAAATAAAAGTTGGGACTATTTCAGACCAATGCTTCTGAAATTAAAAGGAAAAGGTATTTCTAAATATAAATCCTACAAGAAATATTCTGCTGATAGTGGTTATTTTACCACTTTTTATTCTCAAATGGTTCAGATCAAAGTAGTTCTATTTAACAGCTTTTGAAAATCTGAAATAAAGAAACATAAACAAGGGTAAAAGGCTTATTGAAAATATAATATAAGATGGCAGTATTTTATGGTATTCCTTTAGTAAAGTCACTTCATATATTTGTTTTCTTTAAGCTGTGGCAGAACATTCAAGCCGTTCTCTGCCATAAGCAGCCATCTGTCACATCACTGTCCTTCATATTTTTTTTCCATTTCTGTGTAATAACATGCACTGACTGAACATATGGCCTAGAAGGTGGACAAATGTCCCCCCTGGCTAATACAAACTCTTCAGAGGTGTTTGCTGGTGGAAATCATTACACGTCCCATTAATGGAGTGAGAAAACTCCTTCCTTCAAGCAATCAGCTGTTAGCTCAGGAAGGCATCTCAGGAGGCTCCTATTCTCTAGTATCTCCTTTATCACTCTCTGAAAGCCAGTCTGCTGGCCAGAGCATGGTACAGGCAGTGGTTGATCTAACCAGTCTTAATCATCTCCCAGAGAATGACAGAAGTAATTCTTCCTTTCAGCTAAGTACAACTATTAAATATTAGGGCCCTACTGAACTGGATGAGTGCAGAAAGATAGTGGGGATGTAGAAAAATCCATTAAATGTTTTCAATATTTTACCATGTGCCTCAAGTGTTCTGCAATAATCTTAATTAGGGAGAATATTGAGTAGAGATGGGTATGTAGCACTGGAATATTTAGATGGTCTAAAGTGCAATGCCAAAAACAAGTAAAGGAAACTCAAACTGCTGCCATATTTTTATTTAACCCAGATGATGATAGTTAGATGAAAGAATGGTGTTTTAAAAAACACCCAGATCTGGTGCTGGCCATGAAAAGCTGGAGAAGGAATATTAGGGAAGAAAGCAGTAGCAAATCATTCCTTACAGAGAGGGGGGTATCCCATCTCTCACTATGAATATTTTAGAAGAGTATATCCTTTCCTGAACTTCTAATGTTGCAAAATTGTGCACGCCACTATTAGTGAACAAACACATTACCACCTTTCCTGTCCAAAGCATATCTTACCACATTCTTAATGACTTCATCATATTAGATTATGTCCGTCTTTGAAGTCTTTGTAAAAATTCAGAAAATACAGAAAGTGACTTAGAAAGGAAGCAGAAAGTACCTGTGCTTGAATGAGGTGATTTTTATCAGTTTGTTTCCAGGGTTTCTTAAACACAGCCACCTTCCATTAGCATTATCTTGAAGATTCATATTAGCAGAAAATGGGTTTATTGATCTTCAAGTCAAGGTCGTCAACTGATTGTGAAGGTCATCTATTAATCTGAAATGTTCTATTAGTAAAATGGCTCACCATTATTCAGATCTCTTGGAGTGGTATTTTGCAGTTTTATTATGTATTTTTTGGCATGGACACAAATGTGATGGACTATTTTTAACATAACAATAGGAAAACAGCATGGTTAGATTAATTTGAAATGGTCAAAAGGCACATGAATAGCTTATATTTTTACTTTAGGAATAGGCTAAATATATATATGCCAATAGAGAAAAGATCACTCCCTGCAGGTTTACAATATTACTAGGACATATCTGGTGCTGGGAATTTTCCTGGTCTGCTATTATTACGTTTTTTGGCGTCATTTGTCCAACCTTTTTAAATTGTAGGTAACAAAAGCTATGATGATTCAACAATTACTTAACCAAAGACAACATAACAAATATAGTTTTAGTCTCTGCCAGTTATAGGTGGCAGTTTTCTTGATATATGCAGAACTAGACTGATGATACTGTAATCTTTAACATGTTATTTCAGTAGTGATCATTCCTCCTAAGTTTTTGAGTCTCTAAATTGCAGTAAACAAATGACTGAGGATGGTGGTATATCTAGGACAAATTATTTGGGCAGCTTCAAAATATGACTCAAACTTTGAAGAACTCCACATAGTTACAGATACAAGAGATATTTATTGTCTGAGTCAATTGCTCTAGATTCTTCCCTGTATTCCAGCTTTGTAGGTGGCTAGGCATCTTTTCGGATACTAATGATATTTGCATTATCTGCTCCAATCTTCTGACCTTCAAGACAGGTTAAACAAGACAGAGTTCTGTCCTCAGATGTGCCAGGAGAAAGTTCATTCATTTTCTGAATGGCACTTTGCAATCCCTGATCATAGCATACAGGAAACAACTTCCCACACCTAAATCATTTCACCAAAATAGTGGACCGGTTTGTAAAGTTAATTAACCTTTTCGACCTGCATGTTCACAACAAGGCGATTAGAAGCAAAAGTTAGTGGTCGATTCATTTTGATTTATTTGAAGCATTCTACTGCTTATGCAAAGAATGTGCAAAGTCCCTAGATGCAGAAGTCAGCTTCCAGAGGAAAATAAACCTGACATTCCAAGGATTTCACTCACTACAGCCACCTTACTTTTTTCTTAGGGCCATGTTGTAGTGTTAAGACAGGATGTGTCCTTCAGCCTCTCTTGTAAAGCTTTTTTTTAAGCTGCTTCTATTTTTGCCTGCCAACAACAGAGAAGGCAAATTCCTCCTCCTTCAACTGTCTGTACTCATCTTCATGTTCAGTCGTTACTTGTATTTGCATTTTGACGCGGAGGTTTATACTGTCTTCTAGAACCGCAGTCTTCTAGAACTTAGACATGCTTAAACCTTCATGTGTGCCCTTCCCCATCTCATCTGCTCACTTTTAAGCATATTTGATCTATGAATAATAGCAAAAATCTGAAAGTTTGAAGCAAAAGAGCAATATTTTTTGAAGTGTGAAATTCTAAGTTGCTTGCAGGACACAAAATATTTCTTACACCCTTTTACCTATGACAACCTCTGAGCCCAACAGAGTTAATTCTTAGGCTCCACGTAAATTGTATCTAAGGTAATTCATGGCAATAATTAGAAAATTAATTATGCTTTCCTACTGCTGTCTTGCAATTTTCCTGCTGGTCTTATTTTCTTTACATTGATCTCCCACAAAGTGGCAGATATAGTTTAGGCTGTTCCTGTTAATATTGATGACCAGAGGAAAACTATTTTTCCTAGTAAATGGCTTGATTGCTTTGCCCGTAGGAGAAAGAGCAGCAAATGGATGGAGTGCACTTTGGCAGATACTTGTATTTGTGAATGGGTCTTCATTCTGCAGATGGTGCTGTGATATGAAATCAACAGAAAATATTAGTTTCTTTCAGGGAACCAGTTTTTCTGAATGCTTACTTGAGAGGGAGATATGGTAAAGGTACAGTGCAGGGAAGAGGTATTGTGATTTTTTTTTCTAGTTCAAGAGTTATGGAGAATTAGGAAGCTGATTTCCTTCTTACCAGCTGCTTCTTTTCTTTGGAAAGATGAGCACAAAGGAGAACTGCCATAGGTGCATTAAAATGTAATTTAAAAAAAAAAATGTTTCTTTATTTTATATTTAGGGAAAAAAAAGGAGGGTCCTTAGTCCAAATTCCTCAAACCTATCTAAGTTCCTGTGTCCCTTAGAAATCAGTGGAAATTAGGCACTTGAATCCCTGGAGAGTATGCCTGCCTGGCCCTAGCTGAAGTCACTTTAATGCTTTCCAGTGTGAGAGGCATAATAGAACAACCTACAGAGATTAAATGAAATCTACCAAAGCTTCAAAAACTGGCATTTTTGTTACAATTGTCTATTTGAATCATAGACTCATAGTGTAATTCAGGTACAAATAGACCTTAGGGGGCTAACAGTTCAACGTCCCACTCAAAGGAGTACCAGGTGAGGGACCAGACCAGGTTGCTTAAGGCTTTACCTAGTCTGGTCTTGAAAATCACCAAGGAAAGAGGATGCATAACATCCCTGGGCAACTTGCTCCAGTGCTGCCCTCATGGTGAGAAATCTTTTTATAATAGCCAGTTCAAAACTTTTCTTTCAGCTTACAAATTTGCCTCTCATCCTTCCACCAGACCCACCCTGGGTCAACATCCTCCATGTAGGCACTAAGGTTTGCCATTAGCTTCCCCTGAAATCATCTCTTCTCCAGGCTGAGTAATCCCAGCTTGCTTAGCCTTTCCTCACAGGTCAAGTGCTCAGCCCCCAAACATTTTGGCAGCCTCAGCTAACTCATCCTAATTTACTGAAGTCTTTCTTGTACTAGGAGCCTAAAACGATGCTGTATTCTGGACGAGGGATAACAAGTGCTGAGTAGAGAAGGATAATCTCTGCCTTCAGCCTGCTGATCACGATTCTTTTAATATAGCCCATGACAGTGTTGGATGTCTTTGCTCCCAGAGCATACTGCTGGCTCATGTGCATGCCAGCCCTGTCCACCAAGAGCACCCAATCGTTATAAGCAGAGTCATATTTTTATAATTGCTGTCATTTTTAGCCTTTAAACAGTGCCTGTGTTTGTAAAAACCACATATCCACCTATAACACAACTTCTGTACAAGGTGTTGACCTGCAGGATTGGCCTACCCCTTCCCAGACAGTTCCTTTAGGTCAAGGAAATGCCATCAGACCTCCCATTGCCCACAGGCTCACCCCAGGGCCCTGCAGCCCCTCCTGATGTACTCAGGGTCTCCCATAACCAGATCATTGGTGCCCACATGGATGTGCAGCAGAGGGTTCAGCTAGCAACAGTGTGGAAAAGGTGATATTAAGAAATGATTGGATGTGGTCATACCTTAAAATGTTTTGTTTTCGGATTCATTAAGTGGCTAGATTTCACATTCTGAAAAAAAAATACCTGTTGAAAAAACCTGCTGCAGCCTTCTTTCCATCTTCGTAAGTAAAGAATTGAGAGTACTTAAGAGATTCTGTATCTGGCCCAGGTCTGTTTTCAAGTTCATGGGGTGTAAACCCACAGAAACCTAATCTAGGAAGTGCACTTCAATCAAGCTGAAGGTTCTCTGCTAAGCATTTTTATTTAAAATGTAGGTCTTCTGACTTTATAGCAGTATTACTGAGAGCAGAATGTGATTCATTACAGTCATCCCCACCTTTTTTAAATGCCATTATTTTTAATCTTCAGTTTTATCAAGGCCTTTCACATGTTGTGCTGATGTTTACAGGATGGCCAAGGAGCATCTTTATTTTTAGTCAAGGTTCTCCTTTAAAACACCTTGCCAGTATAATGTGTCTCTGTTTGATTATCTAATCTATGAACAGATCAGTTCTTCTCAGGAAAAAATGTTAACTTGCTCCCAGGAGGCCAGAATAGCTGTTATACAGACATATATCTGCATCCATCTCTCTCTTGCATCTTTGTGATTCTGGTAAGGTAGCTTTGTTAGCAGCAGAAAATGCTTTGTACCTGTATTCTAGTTTCCATCCCTAGAGTTTAAAGCACTTCTCCAATGTTAAAAAAGATAAATAAATGTTAATCAAGATTAATAAGTCATCCAGACAAGTATGACTATCAATATTTTGTGGATGGGAAAGTCAAAGTACAGGAAGCTTAGATGACTTCCCCAAGGTCATATTGCAAACAAACAAGAGGATCAAGTCAAAAAAAAAAAAGGCCTATTTTAACTGTTATCCAATTTTTAATTCCAAGCTCTATGTTTCAAAACTATTTGTATTGCTATGAGTATTTTGACATTTTAATTAAACTACGCAAACAGTCAGTTATTAATTAACCTTAATCAGTTATTATTCAACCCATTAAATCTTCGGGGGAAAAAATGAAGGTATATCAAAGTGCAAAGTGATCTTTTCAAAATGTTGTATAATGCTCTATAAAAGCCTTGCTCAAGCATGTATCCTTAGGGACACATCCTATAAGGAGACTAAGCTAATACCACAATTTGTGTCCCAGCATCATCTTCATCATCACTAGCATATTCAACCTGTGTCCTATAAATGTTTACATACCTAGTGGTAGACAGATATGAAGCAAGTAAAACATCAGCACACAAAACTAGGAGCTATACCTCAAACCATGAGAGGTAAGTTTTTTAATTAGGTGTTATGGTTTAACCTCAGCCAGC
>NW_010261013.1:0-38040 GCF_000690775.1 Eurypyga helias
GTCCGTCCCCCCTGCCCCGCGCCATTCCGCCGCCGGGCGCCCGGGGGCTTTCCGGCCGAGAAAGTGGGCCTCGTGCTTTGGGCCTGCCGCCCTGTTACCCGGCTGGTGGCCGTGAATAACGAAGTGGGACGTAATTTCATCCCACTGTCTTCGCCGATTTCCTCCACCCCACCCCCTGCCTTTTTTTCTTTTTTTTCCTTGCTGACGTTTTTACGGCTCCGGGTTGAGATGACAAAACTTCCTGCTCCTCAGTTCCGTAGTCCGTAATGTTAGCACGTTGTTACCCTGTATAAGCTGAGGGAACTAGCGGTGGGTAGGTGGTCAAGTGCCTTTTAAGATTAAAGCGTGTTTGTTAGGTTCGGTTTTTTATCTTTTTTTCCCCCTTGAAAGGAGAAATATAAAGAATTTATTCACTATGGTTTCACTATTATTATTGTTTGGGATTATTCACTCATTGTTTCACTATTATTATTTGGGATTATTCACCGTTGTTTTACATGTGTAAACTTTATGTGAAGAATAACCATGCTTACCTGTTGTGCTTGTTTTATTCAGTCTAAAACAGTTAAGTTAGTGGTGGGGTAGATAACGTGAGGCGAACTTAACTGAAAGAGTTCATGGCAGAAAAAACATGGTGAATGCAGAAAGGAAAATGATTATGCCAAGTAGTTTCTAAGGCTTGTGTAATGAGGCTACAGTGTCTTTACGTAAGTGTTGCACATGTTCATTATGGCAAAGAAAAATGACCAGAAAGTGGCTTTTAAGTTGGCTAAGCTTTTTGGCCTCAAGAAAATGGGAGGGTGTTTATTCTGCCTGCTTTCATTCTTGGTTTATTTTGTTGTGACGCATACATTCCAAGTGCTTAATAACAACACTTTAAGGTTTGCACTACTTCTGTAAATTGTAGTAATAGTGAACTTCAACTTTTGACAGGTTATTGACTTAGTCATTTTTCTTAATGTAGGTGTTTATGATACTTTAACAAGAAACTTAAATAACATTATATAGTTATAGTTGCACTAATACATTGGTGTTTTTAATAGAAACATCACTTGTCAACTTCACTTATACAGGTGTGTGAGGTTTATTTTAGTCAGGAAAAGCTAAGCTTTCTCAGATTCTGCATTTGTTCTGTCACTTGTATGTTTGGAATGGTTGACTACATTACTCAGTCAAGACTTTAAAGTGAACGTTGTAGTGCTAGTAAGTTGTGGTCATAGTGATGTTAGTTCTTGAGTTTATGAAGTGATGCCTCTGACCTGCTCACCTTTTTCTCTCTAAACTTAGGAAGTACTTTTTCAGTATAATTCTTTCTAGTTGATGCATGCTTCTGGATGATCTTCATGAGTCAGAGTAGAACAACACTATGTTGCTGCTGAACTTCCAAGATGACAAGCAAATTTTTCTTGAAAGGTCAAGATATCCTTCAAACTCAATTTTTTAGAGTGGTGTTTACAATTGACAGGCCTGGTCAGAACTGATCTTCCATACGACCAGACACTGTCATCACTCTACTTAAAAAACATTGTCTCAGAGTTCTAAAGAGGTGTACAGTATTGTTGGTTCTGCACTGTGTGTGTAATTCTCTCAGCAGTATGGTACAAATCTATAAAACCAAGTTTTTTATATACAAGGTACATCAGTAATAAAAGAGTAACCTTGGTTCTGGTGGTAATGAAGCTGGTGATGGTGAAGCTGGCATTTGCAAAAGCCTTTTAATGTTTTAAAAAAAACCACTAAATTTATTCTAGGAACTTACGTGACTTCTTGTTATGATTCTCGTTAATCTCTTGTACGAAGAAATAGCTGCATCAGGGAAAACTCTTTAAATAGTTTGAAAAAGCTGATTAGAGACAAAGTGATTTTCCCTATTATAAAGGTACAAAGTGAAGTGTTAGGCGCAGGATACTTGTCCCTGCGCATTATCTGAAGGGTAAGACCCTAGGGAGAAATGAAGCTCACTAAGCTGTTCATATATTTCAGTTAGGGCTGAGCCTTAGGCAGAAAGGCAACTGACTCAATGAAGCACCAGCTATGTTTATGTGAACTGATGATGTCTCTTTAGGTAACCTGGGCCTTTCTGACCCTCCAAGCAGAGAAATGGCACCCTGCATTTGTGTTTTGTTAGGCTATTGATGATACTGCATGAACAGCTTCTTTGCTGAACTGCCATATCTGCTGAAATCATTGCAAGATACTGATTTTTTTTTTTTCTTAAACCAGAAGTGGAAAAGTGCATTGAGTCACGTATCAACACTTAAAAGTGCCATAAGTGCTTTAAATTCTAACTATTGTTGATATTGGTAACTTCCAATGTTTTGAATGTAATTTTTTTTTCAGTCTTTATTGTTGACAGCCAAGCTTATTCTCACTTTTTCAGTAAGACTTTTTATATGTTTTCTTTCACTGAACTGCACTTTAGACATATGCAATGTCATTGTTTTCTTGACTTCTGATAAATGACTGACAGCTTGTATGCCGGAAGAAGTAAAACACTATTTAAAATTGCGTGTACTGGTGGGGAGTGGATAAACAGTATGTTTCTGAACGGGGGAGCTCAGGTTTTCATAGACTTTTTTGGAAGGAATTAAATTATTTGTAACTTTGCAAAGCACAAGACCTACTTTAGAAGAACAGTGGCCTTAATTTAAAGTGATAGCTTTATTAATCAACAAGAAATTAATATAAAAACCTATACTGAGGATTAATTTGTTAGATGTAGTACAGAGGAACTGGGTGAAAAGTATCTGTGGTTTTGCAGTAGCTTTTAGTCTTCTAATGCCACTCCAAAAATGGCTGAGTTTATAGCTGTTAACATGGAGGTACTGCACAGAGCTTGGAAACCCCGTTATTTTGTGCTGAGCAGATTTCACTGCGGAGACAAATTAATCTCTTACAGTGAAGCTTCATGGGCTTCCTAGTTCTTTGATACTTCCTGCTGTCCTTTGATTCAGCCTTACTGAATTTCTTAAATTGCTACCTCTGGAGTTTTTTTTGTTTCCAGAATAGCAGTAAAGCACACTTTTGGTTCAAGTGCCATCTGCAGAGTTCACTAGAAACATCTTCTGTTCTAAACTTGAAAAACTTACTCTGAAACTCTTTTTAGTGAGTGTTGTGGATGGGGGTGTGTTTGGACGTGCTGCCTTCACTGTTTTTCCATGCAAACGGAGCAGCCTTAGAGAACTCAGGATGGAGTCAAAGATCAAAATATGTGTGCATGTTCCTTCTTTTGCCATAGGTGAGCCTCTTCCACAGGTCAGCTGCCTGTCATTGCTGCGATACCCACTCTCAGATCTTGTTCGGGTGTCTTGAACATCTCATACTGACAGTTGAAAACTTAATTCATGGTTTAATGATCCAGCAATTTTCTGCTAGATACTAAAACTTCTATTCAGGAAGGACAGCCCTGTTGTCTTAACTATTTAAAGCTATGTTCTCTGGTAACTGATTTGCACAGGCTTCATTAAGATCTCCTGCCTGATTTCTGAAAACTTTGCATGGAGTGCTGGTTTTAGCATTAAGCCAGAAACTTTAATCTGAAATTGCCAAAGTCAGTTCTTGTTGGAGGAGACACTAAAACAAGCAGACAAAACCCCTCAAAACGTTTACTTTAATATCTGCCACAGTTGTTCTTGAACTTTATGACTTTAGCTCCAACTGATTGACCAGATTGTCATGGAAAATTGGGAATAAAAACTCCTTAACACTAATGCAGTATTAAGAAGTGGGCATTCTTTTTTAACGGCCAGGTGCAAAGGGGAGTCACCTCACCAACAACGCACACCTAACTCGTGTAGCATGCTGATTATATAGGATATACTGATGCCTAACAGATTCTCGTACATAGAAAAGTAATTACAGGAATTGATAGGTCTTAATCCCACCCTTTTCCGGTCATGTGCATTTTGCCTTTAAATTGAGTCAAAGGGCTGCTTTTATGACCACCACGGACCACCGACTCAAAAGAAAGACCCCTCAATGTCCTTGTCTCAAGGACTTTGGCTCAGAGTACAATTTTAACATGCTTCAAGGCTCCTTCACAATGTATCCTTCAGAACATCCTGGTCGACTGGGCAATGAATCGTCCTTAGAACTGCTTAACAATACTACCTAGTCAGGGACCTTATTCTTCCACTAGAACTCTGGTTAATGATTATTACCGGCCTAAGTGGCCTTGGCCTGGGACTTTTCGAAGGACTTTAAGCAGCTTTTAATAACACAAACTTAATTTTTTACATTTGATTGTTATCAAATAGGATATTTTGGATAAAATTTCCCCCCTTTTATTGGAAAAGAATCTCATCTTACCAAAATTTAAAGAATAATTTCCTCCTACCTCCACCCAAACAAATTTGCTCACTTTTTTTTTCCACGTTTTTTTCCATGTCATTGTCAGATCCATGGTCAAGATTCCTCATGGATTGGGATCCTTAGCAAATCCTGGAATTGGGAGGCAAGCCGTAATAGATGTCAAATTTTGTACCTTTGCAAACCCTTGTATCAGTTCCAAAATCAAATTGTTATCTAATGAGCACAAAATAAACATATATGCTAAAACTATTACTTTCATATTGAAATGTTTATATTATCCTATATAGTAACTTCTAAAGTTCTCAAATTTTGCCTCTTTTTTGTTCCTGTCTTCAAAAAAAAATAGCTTAAAACATATTAAAGACAACAAAATAATTACTCCAGGGAAGATACCCAATAAAAATCCCTAAACTATAAGTTTCCCACAACTATTCTACCAAGTACAGTACATTCAACTTCAGTTTCTTTATAAATTTTCAGTTTTAAAGGTCCATCTTTGCTGGCCTTCCAAGTTCCTGGAGGTGCCTTCTTTACTCCAAAGGATCCATGGTTCCAGTCCTTGCACTTTAACAGCAGTGTATGTAGTCAATAACACCTGGTGTGGTCATTTCCACTTCTTTTGTAAGGGTTCTGAAGTCCAGGTTTTGATGTAGCTAAAGTTTACACTTTGGAATGAATGCTCTGGGGTATCCAACACCAGTGGTTCTGTTAGAACTATATAACATTAGAGGGCTGTAAGAATTTTCCATAAAGAAATTCAATACCATTTCAAGCCCATTTTCCCGTGTACATTCATATGTCCTGGAATTATTGGTGTTTAGTATGGTTTCCCATATATTATTTCATAAGGATTGATTTTACTTACAGACTCTGGCTGTGTCCTGATCCATAATAAAGCTAATGGGAGAGCCTGAGTCCATTTCAGAGACGTTTCTTGATGTATTTTACTGATTTGTTGTTTTAAAGTTTGATTCATTCTTTCCACTTTCCCACTAGACTGGGGTCTCCATGAAGTATGTAAATCCCACTTAATACCAAGAATTTTGGTTAGCTGTTGAACTATACCCAGTATAAAATATGGGCCTCTATCAGAGGATATTCCTGTTGGTACTCCAGATCTCGGTATTATCTCTGAGTGACAATTTAGATACTCCTCTGGCCTTGTTGGTGCAAGAAGAGGAGGCCTCTGGCCACCCTGAAAAAGTGTCAACTAATACCAAAAGATATCCATAACCATTTTGTCTTGGCAGTTCAGAAAAATCAATTTGCCAGTCATGTCCTGGAGAATTGTCTTGTTTAATAGCTCCCTGGGGAGGTTTTTTCCTATTCAGTAGGTTGTTCCAGTCATGCCTACACACATAACTAAATTTTGGAGGCTAGAAATCATAGCTTCACTTCCCCAATAAGTCCCCTCATGTCTCCTTTTTACTATTTCAATCATTACTTGGGGTGGAACAATCATTTGTTTCTAGGGACCTATTAACCAGCCTTCTTTATTTAAGTCTGCTTTTAATAAAGATGATAATTGTCGGCTTACCTCACTATACCTAGGTTTTGAACTTGGAAGTGCTACTTGTTGTACCAGTACCAATGCAGGGATGCTTTGCTCTGCTGCCTCCTTAGAGGTCTTATCAGCCAGTCAGTTCCCCATGTTTACTGCAGTTTGTCCCAACTGATGTGCTTTGTAGTGGATTATTGCCACTTCCCTAGGCTTTCTTTCCTAGTGGCCACATGTGCATGGCCTATCCTGGATGCATACTTTGAATGAGTCCATATATTTACCTTCTTCCCTTCAGTATCTTCAAGGCTTATCTCAACATCACCAATTCTACCTTCTGTACTGGTATGTTAATGGGTAGGGCCCAGTCTCTGTTACCTGTGTAGTTGTAACCACTGCATATCTAGCCATTTGTTTTCCATCTCTGATGAAGCTTCTTCCATCTGTAAACAGCTCTAAATCAGGATTAGTTAACAGTTCATCTCTTGGATCCTGGCTGATCGAGTGTATGTGCTCAATGGCTTGCAGACAGTCATGGTGCAGTGGTTCAGAGTCCCTTACTTCTGAATTCAGGAACATCACTGGGTTGATTGCTGTGGTGGTCTTAAGTTCCACATCATCATGTTACAACAAAATAACTTGGAATTTAAGCATACGGCTTGGTGACAGACACTGCCCCTCTTCTTGCTCTAAGGCAGAAATCACCATAGGCAGAACATACGTATATTTAGTCCAAAATAAAGAATGCCTTCTTTCTGAAACTCCAAATTGAGTCTTAAGAGTTTCCTTCTGCTGGTTTATGGTAACAAGATGGTGTGATGAACCTTGTTGCTTCAGGAATCTGACTTGGGTGTCTTAAATTGGTAAATAAGAAAGACTGAATTTTACTGATGTAATCAGAAGCAAATACTGGAGAGAGGATAGTCCCTGAGATTCAAGTTGTGTATTTTGTCTTGGTATCTTGAGGCAAGACTGAATGAGCCAAAGGTCCTGACTGAAGTTAAAAGTTGATATTCTGTGGGTTGTTGGCACTATTTTAAGATACTTAGCCCACTTTTTCTCTTGCTTCATTAGTACTGGCCTTACTGTGCCTGTCTGTCTGGACCAACAATCCTCAGCTGAGGCTTAGTGGTATGTGAAAGAGGTTATATGACTTTGAGAAAAAGCAAGCCTTGATGACCAAAAGCTGGAAGGGATTTTTGCATGCACTTAGCACACGCTTAGATGAGTTGGATCTTGGGTGGTTAAGGTCTATTTCAGGGTGGATCAGCGATGAGTTTTAAACTTAGTGCAGGTTTCAAACTGTTGTTAAATATTATGGCATCTGTTTTTAAGACTTCTGTTTTTGTTGTCTTTTATTTCTGTGAAGCATGCCAGATAATCAGGAGTATGATGTTTAGGTAATAGGGTGTTTTGTTTGTGATAAGAAACATAAACTCTTAACTGGAGTAACATGATAAAAATATTACCAATAGAACAGAGGTAGAACAGCAGGAGTGAAGAGGGAAAGGTGCTTAGAAGGACAGGGGCTTTCAAGTGGGGGTCGGAGGAGGCTTAAATGCAAAGCATATTTGACAAGGAAGTTTGACAGATACTGGTTTCTTCTGAGGACAGAAAAAGGTTCCAGTGTTGTAGAAGAAAACAGTAGTACAGTAGTTAGAATTCTTATCTAACGCTTTGTTACGTGTGGGGCACTGTTGTATAGATACACCTGTATTTGCTTTAAGTCTGTTTTCAGTTTACGTGCATGAGTGTTGGGGTGTAACCTGATCTTTAAAAAACGTGTTGGAAAGTGGGTTTTGGTGGGTTTTTTTTTTTCCCCCTATCTCACAATCTTCCCCCCTCTACCTTTAAAACAGTATGTAGTCACTTCCACCTGTAGGAGTTTAAAGGTGTACAGCTCTGGAAACTAAAGGCTCCTACAAGCTTTATTTTTTTCTTCCACTTCTGCACTCTGTTACAAAATAGCTTTAGCAGTGCCCATATTACCAGGGTCTGTTCTTTTTAATTCAGTAGTTACTGATAACCATAAAAGGGGATACTGCCTGCCAAAACCTTGGGGTCTGAAGAAAAAGTTTAGCAGCTTAATGCAGACTAGAACTATGTGCATTTGTGTTTTTATATGGGGGAAGAGTACAGGTGCATTTCTCTGAGAGATGAGATTAATTCATACTTGAATATGAAATATTGAACAACACTTTAGACTTTAAACTACTGTAGCTGTTGACCAACTTGCAGGTGTTTTAAACTGTCAGCATATACTCTTCAAAAATTCAAGTTCAACCAGACCAACAGCAATAGCATCTTAAATTTAACTCTACATAGTTTTCTGCTAGTTTATTTTATATTTGTGCTATTGACAGGTAGCTCATATTCATAGCAGAGTGGGATACTCATGTATGTGTGGTGGAGTTAAAGCAAATAAAAAAGCCCCAAACTGTATCTTAATTTTCTTTGTGATTTAAAAAAAAAAAAAAAAGGCAAGCTTTAAACCTGTTTTGAGTTGAGTGTCAGGCCTGGATAAGGTCTGCTAAATCTGCCTCTGTCGTTGTAGCTGGGATGGGACTTTCTGTTGCTGTTTAATACTTCTTGGTTTTTGTTAATGCTTAACTTGAGTGACTAGCAGATTTGACATACCAACAAGGTAATGACCCCTCCAAGGCCTTAACCTCCCTAATCTTCTCTGTAGAAGGTTAGCAATGAAACCTGCCCTTTCTCTTTGAATAAATTCGGTAGTTTAAACTAAGGGGTTCCAAAAGTAATGTATCATGACACGTCACAGATAAAAGCTAGAATGTCTGCGTGTCTTTTCAAGAGGGAAGATGCTGGAATAGAGTGTGATCTTCGTGATTTTAGGAAAAAAGTAAAAGCTAAGCCCAGGAGTGTTGATCATTATCATTTTCTGGCAAAAATGTAACTTGTAAATACAACTTCGAAGTTGGAAAAATGAGCACTTAAAGTTTATTTCTCAGTGATAATTCACTTTTCATATAAAAAACCAAGAAAAAGCTCCTTGGTTTTGTGAGATTTAGGGGGTGGGGAAGGGTTATAACAACTTTACTTGTTTTATACTAACTTTCATGACTTGCTGCTGTTAAAATGAATGAACATGGGCTATCTAGCACTAGTTAGTTTATTGCATCCTTAAATGAGTTTAGCAAATTTTCTTGCCAAATGCCATTTTTTTCTGTGATTTTTATAGAAGTACTTTTCTGATATCTTTTGGTGTGCTACAGAACCCTTAGAATAGCCTTAACTTCAGCAGGTGTAAACAGTTGAACTTTAATGTAAATACTTTTAGCTAGAAATAACCTATATTCTCTTACACTTTAAAATATATTAGTATGGAAGCTTTGTTGTATCTTCTGGAGTTCTAAAGTCTTCCAGAAAGCAGCTGTGCTGACCATTGTTACATACCATCCCAGTAAAAGTGGACTTACTAACTCCTCAATCTCCAAATACAGGTGAAACATTTGTGTAGGATGGTCCTCTGCTGTTGACAACATCCTTACTTCAGTCTTCTAAGTAGAGGCAGTAACTGTTACACAAAGCCAGTTACGGTCTTTACAATTACCTAAGATGTGTATATCAGGTGATTGATTTAATAGGTTATTTAAAGCTATTATTTCAGTGCACAGTTTCAGAACGTACTTCATGCCCTATGACCACACTCCTATGGTCGCATAGGGGTTGGAGGTAATACTGCTTTGAGTCATGTCAGCGTGGTGTTTTGTGATGGCAGACGTGTACGTGGCACTGCCAGGGTTGTGCTGTAAACCAGATCAGGGGAGTGAGCTGATGTTTGGTTGGGTTTTATGTGTTCTGGGGGCAAGGTGAAAGATACTGCTTTCAACTTAATAGTTCTCGAATGGGTGAAGCATGGACCTTACAAGCAGGTGGAAGACACGGCTCCTCGGCATTACTGTGTTTTTAGAATTCAGGAATTTGAATTCTAGGAATTTGCTTCACAGAATCTGGGTCTGAGTGACATGGTGTCTTCCCCCCCCCCCGAACTCTGGTAACAACATCAGCCAGGCTGTGCTTTGCCATCCCCTCCAGTGAAGTCTCATATCTGCTGAATTGCATATGGATGAGTGAAAATTGCAGTCAGACCATCAGGAAGTTGTTGCACAAAACTAAAATATTGAATGCTCTAGGTTACTGCTAAAACTAAAAACAAACCACAGAAGTGGTCTTAAATTTGCTTTTTGGTTTCAAATTAATGGCAAAAATGTGAGGAAATTGTAGGTCAAATTTAACTTTGTAGTATAAGTAAAAATACTCATACTATGCAAAGGATGTTCATCTATTGAGACCTTTTGCTTTCTGACTGCTTTTTTTAGTAGCAGTCTGGGTCTGATGCTATTTGTGTTGACATTCTTAATTTTTTTTTTTTTTGAGAGAAATTGCTTTAGTGGCTTCCTTTGGCCTTAACTTGAATTGCTGTTTTATATAACAAATCTGAACAGCTTAAAAAAAAAAAAAGTTTTCATGCATAAAATTCTAAGATCTATATGATTTGTTCAGCTGCTACTAAATTCTTCATTTAAGTCAAGGTGACTGCTTGCTTTGGCTATGAGGTTTTAATGTCAAATAATGCTCCGAAACATGATTACTTGGGGGTGTTTGTTTTAATGTACATTTTCTTAGTATTTTCCTATTGCTAACAAGCAAAGGGACAAATATCCTGAAACTTGCATTGTGACTGAATTCTTGATCTCAAACAAATTATAGTACTTAGAATGGTTTCAAAATGGAATTAATTAACTTGTGGAAAAATTATATTAGTGGTTTTTTTTATTCTTGTCAATTTTAAGTTAAGGTGTTCTTAGTCTTTATGTAAATAAGGAATGAAATCCTGAGGAGATGACAACACAACCTCACTTTTACTTCTGTAATCTGTATTTTTTCCTCACATAATATGTGGATAGCCTGAGTGTGTTTTTCTTGTTTTTATATAATAGAAATAGTACATATCAGTCCTTCAGACTTACACATGTTAATACAGCAATATACAGGGGAATGTTATCCTTGCCAAGAATGGGACTTTGACAAGAGTAGTCAGCTTGAATTCTTGACATGAAAGTCTTTCTTTCTTTAGACTTTCTTTATGAAAGCTGAAGGTGACCAAACTGATGATAAAGCTTTTGTCGTAATAGAATGAATAACTCAGGAAAAAATATTAATGCATGAATTAAAAATATTAGTTACACTTTTGGTATTAAACAATGTTACTTTATACCTCTGAAAAGGACTAATCATATAATAAGACTATAAAATAATGCAGATATAACACTTCTACACACGCATTGCCTTAACTTCAGGTAATACTTGCTGTAACGGCTGGTAAGGCTTTTTGAATAGCTGTTGATAGAATAGCCAGATTTTCTGAAACGTGCATTTTCATGAGAGAATGTAATGTTTTTTGTTGGTCTCTGGAAGGTTGATTATTTTTTGAAACCAACTTGTTACTTGAACTTCTCAGTATGCTTAAAAACAATGATTTGTTACTTTCAAAAATCAAAGTTGGGGGAGTAATATTCACAATTTAGAAGAAAGTTGCCTATCTATCAATGTCAAACTAGTATTTAATGCTGCAGGTAACCTTTGGAGCTTTTAAAACACAGATTTATGTAGTGCGTGTGTTAAACCTGCGTAGTATATAATGAGCAAGACTAAGTGTTCTTAAAATAGATAGATTTTGTTTAAGTGTTAAAGTATATAATTTATGCTGCAATACTGAGTATGTTTAAGATTATTTTTTTTAGTGGCTACCTGTTAGTATCAGTTCAAAACCATTTTAACTACACTGGCATAGCATGCAGTAATCACTGAATCAAAACAATTGTATGTTAGACAGGACCAAGTTTCGTTTTGAAACACTCAAGAGTTACTAGCCTTAAAGTCAAACTGTTCTGAAAGTAAGTCTGTGTTTAAATGTGAACATCATAGACAAATATATGCCCATTATGGAAAAACTGCATTGCTGTTGTTCATCCAGGATGCTCATCTAGGAAAGCTGTTAATAGTTCTTACAATATGATGGTAACTTTTCTAAGTTCTCTTGCATGGTCTCCTCTTCTGTCTTGTGATGTTGTAATATGGGGCATTGACTTGAGAGTATATTGCTTGATATCTGTGTAGCCTGAAAAGCGCAAGGCAAGGGTGGGTGCTCTGAGGGCTTGTAATTGGGCTGTGTACTAGTGAACTGGGCCCTTGCAGGTTTAACCCACTGTGGTGGATTACATTTACTTTAGGCTTCCTTTCCTGTTCAGGAAAGTAATTATACAAAGTAAAATGTCATGTTAAGAAAACATGAGGGATGTGGAGAGCGTTCTCCTTACAGCATTGGTACTTGTTCTAGGCAAAGGCTAACACAAACCTGATCATCTCCCCACACCCCCTAATGCAGCAGGGCTATATGTAATGCCAGCATAGGTTGGGCTGACACTGTCTAACCCCCCAGTCACATTAGCCAGCAGAGCATTCAGCTTAAACCTAACTCTGTGATGCTGATGGGCTCAAAATATACTGTAGCCTCCTTACTTCTGGGAATGTTTTGTGTCTGAAGTAAGATGATGTAAAAATCATGCTTCGCAGCAACTTGTAACCCTGCGATCAATATGTAGAGTTAGAGAAAGGTAATTCTATTGCTGTCCTTCATAACAGATTGATCTGGGGTGTAAATGCTAACAGTAGGCTTAACTTTTTATTTTCTTTTTTATGTGTCTCTTGTGTACTACTCTGAGAAAAATAATTTTGAAATTTGTTTTGGTTTTGTCAGTAACTTTATCTAATTGCCTTTATTAGTCCCGTTACAACCCAGGGATCACAAACACAGCAACTACAGAAGCATTATGGCATTACCTCACCTATCAGTTTAGCTGCCCCCAAGGAGTTTGACTGCATGCTTACCCAGAAATTAATCGAAACCCTAAAACCTTATGGTGTATTTGAAGAGGAAGAAGAACTGCAACGCAGGTGAGTAAACACTCACTCTAGCAATGGTATTCCTCTGTCTTGAGGTTCATGGTTCATGTAGTTGACTACTGAACTCCAAGCACACTTACATTCTTCCAAATGCTTTTTTAAAAGCCTAGTAGAATATTAAGCTTGAATTCCCCTCCCTGCCCCCCCCCTCAAAAGGGTATCTTGGAACACAGGAATTAAAATGACCTTTAAGTTTCAGAGGCTGGCTTGCATTTTTTTCCCTTCATAACTGTTTTGTTGTACTGGCCCATATACTTTTTTCCTCATTAAGCTTTCTAGAGGTTTTTGGTCTTAATACTACTTCTCACGGTTCTTCTAGGTGCATGTGTTTTATGAATTAAGGTTTTATTTTGAAAGTGATTAGAATTCATATACCTGTGTGTGTAGGCCTTGCATGCTGGCATTTTTTCTGAGCTTAAACCACTTGAACATCTTTAAAGGGGAAAAATAGTGGGAATGTTGTGTGACTTTGTTTCAGCCTGTATATGTAACAAGATCTGTAAGTAGATCTGCAGTGTACCATAGTTAACTGAAAAGATGATCAGGACTTTAGCCCAAACTAGCAGTATTTTTTAAGTGCATGACCTGTGGTTCTGCTGTTTTATTAATAGGATTCTAATTTTGGGAAAATTAAATAACCTGGTAAAGGAATGGATACGGGAAATCAGTGAAAGCAAGGTATGCATGTATTTTACATGGAGCTGCTTATACTTTGACTGCTGTAGGAAGAGAACTCTGAAATATGTTCCCAGCCTAAATGGGATTAATCTTGGATTTGGGGATAGGATTTGATCAAGTTGGTAAAACAAATATCACCCTTTTTGTAGCTGCTTTTGTTTCCAGGCAGCTTAGAATCACAGAATTGTTAGGGTTGGAAGGGACCTTAAAGATCATCTAGTTCCAACCCCCCTGCCATGGGCAGGGACACCTTCCACTAGACCAGGTTGCTCAAAGCCTCATCCAGCCTGGCCTTGAACACTTCCAGGGATGGGGCATCCACAGCTTCTCTGGGCAACCTGTTCCAGTGCCTCACTGCACTCTCTGTGAAGAATTTCTTCCTGATACCAATCTAAATCTAGCCTTCAAACTAGAACCCTGTCAAAGAAAGAGACTGATAAATACTGTAAAAAGTCATGGTAGTTGTAATACTGATTTCCTCCTCCCCACCCCCACCACGTAGAAAGATAGCTGGGCTTTTTGTCAAAATACATAGGTATAATACGATGTTAATTCTATACTTAGATTGTTTGGCTTTGTGAACCGATATTAGACCATAAAGTGGACTTATTCCACCTTTATGATCTGTGGTCTTTCTTTAATGTCAGTCCTGCAATATTACTTCCATAAACTCTAGTAGTGCTTATTGTCTCCCTTTCACCCTTCTTTTATACACCTTATTTTAAATTATTATAGACTTGCAAAAATGTGAAGATGGAAGTGTCTTTACCCACAATACAATGGATTCAAGAGTTGTTTGAAGTTACAAATCTAGGAACTTTAGTAAATGTAGCTGAATAGTTTCAACATAAAATACCTTGCCCAAACCAAACACATCAATAAAGAATGTAGTATGGGAGTCTCTGGAAGTAATATAGTAAACATGAATAGTTAATAGTATTTTTTGTTGCTCTAAATTGAAATTAGTCATCTATATCTAATTATAAAGTGCCTGAATATTAAGCAAATTGTGTTTAATGTCTATAATAGTTTAAATATGTTGCACCTAAAGTATAGAACTGCTGGAATAATTACCAAGTTTGAGGCAGTAATGGGTAATGTAGTTGAAATGTTACCAATAGTTCCCAAGTGGCAAACATGCCCCTGACCTTTCTGTAAAAACAAAGATTAATATTTTAGTACTAACTAAATCTTGAACAACATAAATTTTGTGTAATATTTTTCCTTTTATTTTAAAATAAATTGTGTGTGATGTTTTACCTTGACTTATAAAATAACCAATTTTATTTGCTCCATTTAGAATCTTCCACAGTCTGTAATAGAAAACGTTGGAGGAAAAATTTTTACATTTGGATCCTATAGATTAGGGGTCCATACAAAAGGTAACACTTTTTATTATAAATACTCACGTGTTTGAACATATGATGTGTCTGTAAATGTCACACTTAAGTAAAAAACTTGCTGTCTTTGAGATGGTATTAGATTTTTTAAAAATTTTATTTTTCTTCCATCAGCCATCTCTGGTCTTCATTCTAAATAAAAAAAAAAATACGTTTCTATGTTATGTTTTTGTCATGGGTTGGGAAACAGACAAAAAAAGGAAATTATTTTAAAATAGAGTTGTGTACTTGAAATTCCCCTGGTTTGTTCATTGAAAATTACTATGAAAGTTCCACAGTTGAAATGTGTGTGGCCATTAACCATTCTAAATACATTCACACATTTTATTTATTCATTTTGTTTGACTTGGTATTGCCAAAGAATAGTACAGGAAGAGAGACTAAATTTTCCTATTTGATTTCAAAAAAATTCTCACTGTTGCTGGCATTTCATGTGTATGAAGTGTGAGTAACTTGTGCTAATAAACCATTTCAGGTGCTGATATTGATGCCCTCTGTGTTGCACCAAGACATGTTGAAAGAAGTGATTTTTTCACATCATTTTATGAAAAACTGAAACAGCAAGAAGAAGTAAAAGATCTGAGGGTATGTAAAATGCTTGATACAGCTAGCTGAACTGATGATGCTGAAAAGATAATAGTGAAAGATCATGCATTAAATAAGTAAGTGTAACTTTACTGTTAAGGCTTGCAGTGGGTTTTTAGTTAACTGGCAAAAAAGCCTATCACCATAGCTTATATAAATAGAGATTTTTCCAGATTCTGTCTGTTCGTACTTGAGAGACACTCATTTAAAAATTGGATGGCAGAGTGATCTCCTGGCATGTCTGTTAGTATTGCAAAATTTCTACTTGCTCTCTAGCAGCAGGCAGATGCCAATGTAAGTGTTACTTGAAAAGGGTCAGGACCAAACTTTTATGTTTTTAATGAAGGTTTTAAAGTATACTGTTATGCTCCTGTCTTTATAATTTCATGTTTATATATACAATTACAATTGTTGATATTTAACTAAACCTTTTATATTGGCTGTCAACTGTGCATTTGAAAATATGTTTTAGTGTGTCTCGTTATTAGATGCTTGCACAAGATTTTTAGCAGGTAAGATTTCCGTTGCAGGACTGGAAAACACACTGGTATACAGTATTTTGTTTCTGTTATAACTAGATGACAAGCTTCCCTAGGTCAACTAGGAGCTTTAATCTTCTCAATGTTGGCTCAGAGTAAACTTTCTCTGCTGCAATTTTTGGGTTTTTTTTTTAGATGAAGATAGTTGCAGACAAGTCTTAGACTTTGTTTGGCTTAGTCCTGCTCCCATAAAATAAATGGAACGGCCTCAGTAGCATTCTTCCACTGTGCATCCAGTAGTTTGTAACTACCAGGGTACTGGAAACATCTGTTGGTAATACTGTATGCACTGAAATGACTGTTTTGAATGCTTTATTAAATGATCACTTTTGGTAATCTTTAAAGCCACATACTGTAATTAAGATGATTCTTATTTTTGGATTTCCAGTCAACTTTGTGATTAAACTCTTCTCTTAAACTCAAGCTAATGCAGTTGGCGTAGCAGCAAGGTAGATTCATGTATGTTACTGAGCATAGCTCTGCAGTCATGCAAATCATCAGGTATCATAACACTTCTGTTACCATTACAGCTAGGTCTAAGAACGTTTGTACATCTGAAACCTTAGGGAATCTAGACTTTCTTAATCGTTGCTCTAATGAGTTAGTCTGAGACACTTGTGAACTTTTGCTTAGGATCCCTCCTGCGGACCAGTAACATGAAGGGAAGCTTAACTAAGATTAAGTGTATAGAGTAGTGTTGTCACCTCCTCTTGTTAAGAACTGGAACACACTTAGAGCTGTGGTTAGCCTCTGGGACATTTCTTATTCAGAGGTATGCAGTGATCCTTGGTTTTACAAAAGCAGTGCTCTGCTGATCTGCCTATAGTTCAGATGCTCAGTTCAGGAAGGTTCCTGGCTGGTTGCAGAGTAGACATCAAGTTCCATAGTTTCATCACTGATACTGTTTGTCCAGGTACCTTATATAATCGCATTTAGAAGAGATGCTTGAGCTTTGAGGACTGGTTTAAGTAGTCAGACTGCATAGTTTTTGTCATTTCTCAAAATACTGGCTACAGAAACAATAGAAGTAAGAGGTCTCTTGGATAAAAAACGCCCATAGGTTGGCTTTCTCATACTTAGAGGTGCTGTGAAAAGTAAAGGATGCATGATCATGTCCTACATGTAGTGAGAAGGCATTGAGGTAACATCATCAGAGCTCCTTGGTATGAGTTTGGGTTATAATTAGCATCAAGATAGCTGAAGCATGTAGTAGATTAGTGCTTACTGCATAAATCCTCAGTGGTGGAGAAAGACGTTGCTGACAAAAGTCGACCTGAAAACAGAAAAACATCTGTGTAAACAGCTTTTAATTGCAATTGTTCAGACCTGCTACCTATTGCTTGTAAATGTTCTCTGTATTGAAAATAAAACACAACTTTTTCTCCCCCAGGCTGTTGAAGAAGCTTTTGTCCCGGTTATTAAACTTTGTTTTGATGGAATAGAGGTAAAGATCTTTATTTTGTTTTGGTAGAACACGGTTACAATAATTTTAAGGATCTCCATAACTTATGTAGTATTGAATAATATGGATGCTACTGAAGTGACTCTCTGAAGTTCACACCCAGGTCCTTGACAGCAGTCCTCAGTTGTATAATTGAAAGTGTGACATGAAAACTGAACAAGTCTTGGTAGACTTAAAGCAGTGTGTGGCTTTGCTGGGATTTTTTAGGTGCTGCTACCCACTTGTACTGATGCGTTTACTGACCTGTGAAGTACCAGTACTGTCATTAAGACTTAACATTTAGCAGAAATTCATAAATAATACGGCTTCAGTATTTTTTGGCTGCTAAATGATTAACTGTCCAAAGCTTAATTCAGGTTTGCTTCAATACCTTATGCTATAGGAAGTTGTCGTCTTTGGTTAGTTCACAAAAAGGGACTACTGAAGGCAAACTGGGTGTCCCCATTGTCCTGATCTTATGTGAACACATGACCAAAACAATGATTTTGGTGCCTGTAGCCTGATGGATCAGCTGCCTTGGAGCAATGAACTTTGCTTAACTTGATTTTTTTTTTTTTACTATTTTGGGAGAAGTTGCTGAGAAAACAGGAGCACTGCTTTCAAAAGATTCTCTGTTATTCTTTCTCAGACTTTCATGGGGAACCTGTAATCTTAGTGACAAGACAAATATCTGAACAGCTCATACACATAATTCATCAGACTTGTAGCTGGATTATGTCAACCAGCTGTGGGTATACGAAGGGTAATTCATAGTGGGAAAGAATTCCCATGCTAATCTTCTGACATGTGACATTATTTGAAGAGCTGTAGTATTGTACGCAAGGCTGGACCGTTCGTTCTCCCAGTTCTCTCTCTGCTTTGCAGTTGTAACAGTCATTAGGATACTGGCAATTTTTGATTCTCAGGAAGATGAACCACCCCTTTGCTCTGATCCCTCCAGCTTTATGTATTTGTATTTTCACTGCCATTTGTGTCAGTTGACACAGGCAGGAAGATGTATCTTCTCCAGATGAAAGTTGTGCAGATAAATGGGATACCATGCAGTAAGCTAGGCTGTGACTTTGCATGTGTCAGCCGTCTTATTACTGTCCGTACACAGTTGGCAATTAGGAACATTTTTCTGGAGAATGTTTTCTATTTACATAGCTTAGGCATTTATTCTAAATATTGAAACTTGCCATAGGCATCCTCTGCTTAGTTTGTTTTCTGTTTTCTTCAACTGTTTACATTCAAACCAGTGTTGTTTTTCCTTTTCTAAAAACAGAATTCAAAATACAAGCCTAAATAGGAAAATAAAAATTGCCTGGTATGAGAGTAGTAGTATCTTGCTTCAATATAGGAATTTATGGTGGGCTCTGATGGCTTACGTTTATAGCTGAGACTTAACCCATGTTGCTGACAGTGCATGGGAGTTCTCTAGTCTTGAATGCTAACTAGCAACCTGGTCTAGTGGGAGGTGTCCCTGCCCATGGCAGGGGGGTTGGAACTAGATGATCTTTAAGGTCCCTTTCAACCCAAACCATTCTATCTATGATTGTGTGAACTTATCACAAGCACTTTTCTGGTAGATACAAAAGTGTTGCTAGGTCACAACTTCTGGTGGTTGCATTTGTGTCCAGTATGTCAGTATCAGAAGATCTTTGTTTAGTTTTCCTTAATCCAAGCAAAAGGTGTCAGGAGTTATTTTCTCTGTAAAATAAACTTTAGAACTGAGGAAAAAAGCTTCCTTTTTTTGGTGATCCTGCCAGTTAAACTTCAGAAGTTTCTGCCAATACCAGTTTACATCCGCATTTTAGGTTCTTGCTTAAAATGATCAAGAAGCTTGACTTTTTTCTGCTTTCTTTCTGTAGAAAGCTGAATCCCCCTTTTTCTTCCCTCCTTCCCTCCCCGCAACCCCAAAAAAACCCCAGCCCAAACATAAGACACACTATCCTTTTATTATCAATGTATTTAGAAACTTCAGGGGTGCTAGACCTTCTAGAGATCAGAATAGAACTTCAGGCTGAAGCTAATTTTGAACTTGTTTAACACTGAAAAGTAGTACTTCCAACTTAATATATATTTCTACTTGTAGTACAGAACATTAAGACCAGCTATGAAAGACTTGAAAATCAAACGTCCACTGAATACTTAAGAAATTACTTTTCTTTGGAGAAGGTCTTTAAAGTTTGAGAGAAGGATGGAAACTTTAAGCACCTATGAAAAGTTCTTCATTTTAATATAGCTTTGGCTTTGTGTTATGTGAAATAATTTTAGTGTAACTAAAATGGTTTTGTTGTTGGTGCAGTAACACTAGGTATTTCATCTTCGTGTAGATGAAGTGATATCAGTTTATAATGATTAAAAGCCTCATCTGATGAAGGGGGCTTGTTGTCCAGCAGACTAGCTGCTGTGATATGCACGTTATATTCTCGTCATACTGACTGACTGATACCTAATCTACAACTGGAAAGGCAAACTGACCTCTCTAGACTGTGTCATGTCCTTGCTGTGTATGTAAAACCTTAGTTTGGTACTGAATAGTATCTTAGATGTTCTTGACCTAGAAAAGCTATGATGACAAATTATTGCAGAAATAATAGGAAAGACATCTGACAATCTTAATTTTATACAGATTTATACACTTCCTTTGTAGCTTGCAAGATTTTCAGAACTTCCTGTTTTCTGTAATCAGATATGTGGACCTTTGATAGGTATTGGTCCTATACTGAGGCACCAAGTTGCATGTGTGCTTTACAGTGCTAGACAGACACGGTCTACTTTTTCTGTAATTCAGTGGCAACTTTGAGAATATTTATGTTAAAACTAGGTTATGTTCTCGTGACTTGCTCTGACCTAGTAGCATTTTGTGTTCTGGACCTGAAAGTGGTGCTTGTCCCCAGATGATTTTTATTTATATTGACAGTTTACATAGCTTTTATGTGTGTACTGATTCTGCATTCATCTTAATGGGTATTTTGTCATCTTGGAAAAGGAGCTCTAAGACGGATGAAGCATGTGAAAGTGTTTCTTTTAATGTCTGTGAAGGGTATTTGTATGTATTGTTTAAAGAGCTGCTTTGTAATAGGAAGACTACTGTTCTTATTAGAAAATTTGATGGAAATAGGTTACAGAATTAAGCTGCAGAATAATGTCTTATATCTCTTTCTTTTTAAGATTGATATTTTGTTTGCAAGATTAGCATTGCAAACTATCCCTGAGGACTTAGACCTACGAGACGATAGCCTACTTAAAAATTTAGACATTAGATGCATACGAAGTCTTAATGGTACGTATATACTGTTTTGCGTATAAACTTCTCCTCTAATACTTCAATAAGTTTCACAGATTGTTTGATACAATAGTTTAGTTGTGGGCCTAACTGAAAATGTAGCAGCTCCATGTCTGGAAATGTCACAAAATTGCTTCAGTGATAAATTGAGGATATCAAAATACTGGTAGTGAGAGGTCAGGTCTTTATCTTACCAGCTTGTGTAACTCAACTTTTCTATAATATGGCAGCATAGAAAATTTACTTATGTACGGGATGGTAGGGCCTTCAGCCTATATGCAGCTTGGCAGGGAAGATGATCATGTGATACATCACTGACTTCTGCTCTGATCTGAAAACTTGCTAATTTGAGATTACCACGGCAATTTGTACTGTTCTCTGGAATTCACATTTGCATAGTCTCTAGAATTCATATTTGCCTCTCATGTGCTCTGACAGGAACTGCTAGTCTTAGATAATACTGGTTTTTTTACAGACAGATCTCTACTGCTATTAAACTGTAAACAACTACTTATTCTTGATTAAAAAAAAGTAATTTATATTGTCATCTCTAATGTTATTATTAAGTCTGAAAATATCCTGTCAGTGTAGTGATACAACTTGTTTGTGCAAACACTGATTTTAGCCTGTTCTCATAAGTTCAGACAAAGCTTTGACCTGTGATTTCCATGTTTCCTGTAGGTTTGTGAAGTCATGCTTTTTCAGATTTGTCTGCATGTTCTGTGGGACACTGCATGTAATCCTGTAACAGCAGAATTTACAAGCCGTTTAAGAAAAATAAATTGTATAGTTTATTAATAACAGAAAATCGAGTAGCATTCCAAAACTGTAACTATGTGTGCATGAATTGTCGTCTTGAGTGCTGTTGTGAAACTGTCAAAAAAAAAAAAAGGGTGTGTGTGTACCACTCTAAAAACCACCCCCAAACTGAAGTATGTTACGCTTTCTGATTCAAAACAAGTGTGTTCGAAGTATGAAATGAGTTTTCAACATGCTGATCTAAAGTTTGGTAGCTTTGAAGGTGAGGGAGAGTAATCCAGTAAACTTCAGGGGCAGCAAGTGTAATGGACTCTTTATTTTGGCAGGTTGCCGGGTAACCGATGAAATTCTGCATCTAGTACCAAACATTGACAACTTCAGGTTAACACTGAGAGCTATCAAACTGTGGGCAAAACGTAAGCAGTTTTATTCCAGAATTTGTGAAGTTTTCATTAACTGTTATGGTTACTGATAACTCTCTTCTTTTGTCTCTCCTTCTCAATCCACAGGCCACAACATCTATTCCAATATACTAGGTTTCCTTGGTGGTGTATCCTGGGCTATGCTAGTAGCAAGAACTTGCCAGCTTTATCCAAATGCAATAGCATCAACTCTTGTACATAAATTTTTCTTGGTATTTTCTAAATGGTATGTGTTTTTTAATTTAGATTACACTAAAATAAAATTGTTTGTAGACACTAAATTTTAGTCCTGTTTTTATGGTATCATTTTCAGCTGTTACCAGATTAAGATGGTAGTTGTAAGCATTGTTCTTTCTGCCAGAAAGTTGTTAGGTTTTTCAGTAAGTCATCCAACATGTGTTGTTCTGAAGTACCCAAAAGAAAACCAAGCGGTTTTTAATGAAAATTTTCTTAGATATTTGTCATAACTCAGCGTTTCTGTCTAGATAAAATACTTGTATAGTGCAGAATAAAAGCAGACACCCCAAGTTGGTCTCTTAACATTCAGTTACTGGGATAATGGGAAAAGGACACATGTCAGTATCTGTTGTAGGCACATAGCTTAACTTCAGTTCAGGAGAAACAGTAGCAGAAGTGTGGTTTTTAAGCTTGTCAGTGTGGAGAGATAGGTGTTTGGGAATTACATATGGTTTCACACTCCTGAACTAGTTACCTCAGAGAGATGGTTTGAATAACACTGACGATGGGAGTAATAAGAACATTCCACATAAATTCAGAATGAATGGGACAGAAGTCTACTTTGTGGATTACAAATGAATACTGTGTTTCTTGAAAGAGCGTGTCTGGATACATGTCCTCTTCATGAGACATTGACAGGTTTTAAGAATCATTTTAACATATTGTTGTTTTACCTCAAGTATTGTGTTTTTTTCCTTTTTAACGGAAAGATAATTTTCAGGTTGTGTCTTGAATCCATAGGCTTTATAGCCTGAATGTGTTATTGTACCTAGTGTTTAATAACACCTTGCCACACTAAGCTAATAGAGGAAAATTACTTGCAAGCTCTGCTTAATGTGTTCTCTATACTGCTGTCCATGTTGTAAGTGCAGAGCATAGGAGCATTAGTGTACAAATACCAACGGATTAACTGATTTCTGCTCTTTATAGGAAGGTAACTTTACTCATGGGAGTAGAGATGACTTGAACAGCAGCGTTACTTTTCAATGTTTCGCTCAGCACAGTTTCTTTTTGTCTCAATGGGAATATTTTTAATAGATATGTTTGGTAATGATGCTATAATGCCGTAATCATGCTGGTCATCTCTTCCGTAGTTCATCCATAATGCAGCCACCTTGAAGATGGACCCAATGTCGGTCTTCATAGTGCAATTTTTATTTTAAATTCTTCCTGAAATATACCTATCAGTTTACTTCAGTTACCTAAACCGGTGGTTGTAAAGCTCCAAGACCACATGATTGTTGTGATGCCCTGGAGAAGCTAGTTACAGCTGTATTGTAGTTCAGTGATACAGGTTATTTAGGCAGCCCTGGTTAGACCGGCTTAGTCTTGAGGAAGTGATGCTATACCATGAGAACAGAGTTAAGAAGGATTGCATTCGGAAGTGTTGTTTGTTGAACATACATGGTTGTATCCAATAGTCTTATTCAGTGCTACAATCTTTTTGAACAGGGAATGGCCAAATCCAGTGCTATTGAAACAGCCAGAAGAATGCAATCTTAATTTGCCTGTATGGGACCCAAGGGTTAGTGTATTATTTTTTCCCCTATAAGTCACGCTGTACAATAAATTCAGTTGCTTTACAGATCCTAGGTGAACTTTTATTTTGGGTTTATTAAATGTAATGTTTCGTATCTTCTGTATAAGTAGCCTCTAGTTCTCCTGAGTGGAACTTAATTTTGTAAACTGACGCTTGAAGCACACTTGCTGAACAACGTACTTTTTATTCCCAACTTTTGCAATAAGTGATGTTAAATATTCAGTGTAATTAGTTACATGCCTTAAAGCAGTGCACTTTTAAACTGCTTATCGTAAAACCATTTGCTTCTGACTTTAAACCTGTTACTTTTGCAGTTATATTGAATTCACTCCAGCGCAGCAGTCATGACTGCCTGGGTTTGGTTCCATATAGTTGTAGTAATGTGTCTTTTCATCTTGGACCAAAGAAGATCATCTTGACTTAAGACTTGAAGTCTTAAGTTGTTTTGTGTATTATTTATAGTATTTGATCTCTATCTTTGTAGTGCTTGTATTAAGGACTTCAGATGTTAATGACCTTCAGGCAGTCAATAGAACAGCTCCAACAGATGCACAGCTCGCATTGTGAAGCTTCAGTAGGGCATAGTGTGGAAGTGTTCAATGCTGTTTTGTCAATTTTAGAGTAGTTAGTGTTCAACTGATCCTTTTGGTGAATAGTGTAAGCACCAGAGGGGGGGTTGTGTACTTTTTTTGTACTTCATACGTGTTTTACTGGCTGACAGAAGTCCATGTTTAAATAATGTGGGACAGTTGAAAAAACGTTTTTGAGTCTTTCCGTTACCCCTGGGATAGGGGGTTTGAGGTCAGTGTGTGATGGGAACTGTCTGCGCTGTGGTAGCTAAACGAATTGGGTAAGTTAATGACAGGGTTTTAATCTTTAATTTACCGTCTACAAGATTGCTACCCTAATGCTATTTTAAACGTATTTTGCGTGTGTGTGTTGTCCCTTTATTGCTTCCCGGTGTGTTGTTTAATAAAAGATATGTTAATGCAAGTGATGCTTCTGTCAGGTTGGCTAGAGGCACTTGTCTTAAGCCTGGCTCTTTATTTTCAGTAAAAATAAAGTGTAAAACACTTTTCTCAGAGTCTGAAGACATTCTTCTGAAGGTGCTCATGGTGATAAGGTGTCCTTGTTTTGATGTGATCACAACCTAATTTCTAGTAGAGAAATTGTTCAGTTGGCATTTCTGGACTTACAAATGCCTGCAACTTGATCTTGATAGGTTATAGGCCTCCCACATCACTGATTCAGAGTAATGTCCTTTGGGAAAGCATTATCATTATTTTCTAATTGATAAACTTCCGCTGAACTATTGGTAAATTTACTTGGTCTGCAAACTAAGATCTCTTAGAATTTAAGACTCGGTTGTAGTAAAGGGAAGAATCCAAATTTGTTAACTCATGTGTATGCTTGAAGAAAACTGATTGGCTGTTGTTATACATAGGTAAACCCCAGTGATAGGTACCATCTTATGCCTATAATTACACCAGCATACCCACAGCAGAACTCTACCTACAATGTGTCCGTTTCCACACGGATGGTCATGGTTGAGGAATTTAAACAAGGTAAGTATTCTCTTATGCTCTCTCTATAAATGTCTTCAGACAGATTTAAAATAGTTCCATTGTGGGTATGCTTTATGAGGGGGAGAGGGGAGGGTGTTAAATAGCTTCTTGACATGAGAGGGAAGTAGAACTTGATCTGTTGCACTTGCGTGGCTTAAAGTTTCACATTATCTGGTGACTTCTGTAGATCTGTCCTTCACTCTCAGTTTCTAAGGATAATTAATGAGAATGCCCTGTGCTCTGAAAATGAGAATTAACAGTACAATGTATTTGTATATTTTAGTGGCTTTAGATTGTGTCCTGCCACGTGGAAGATTAGTGTAGTAATCCCACTTGATGGCCATTTCTCGGCTAAATATACTTGCTCAGAGATGAGGCTTCTAGATTTATCCTAGTAATCTACTTGGATAATTACAGTAGATAAAAAAACATGATGTCAAAGCAGAGTAGACGTGATGCAGAGAGCAGCTACCAGTAGCGCCGCTCTTGGGCAGAGCAGTAGCTTGTCTCACTGATTATTTGCTTTCCTGTACAATACCTTGCGCAAGAGACACTGCAAGTACTGTAAGGAGAAAAATCTTCTTTGGGCTGAGTAGTTACTGTGGATACCCAAAGATGAAATTGACCTGTGTTACACTGCAGAGTGAAAAATAGGTGAAATCATCAGTCCGATCAATTAATGTATGCTTCTAAATGGAACATACCGGCCTTATTTTTAATATAATTTGGATAACTAATGACCACTTAAGGTATGGTTGGAATACAAAGCTTGTTGATAAGTTCTTTTGAATTTGAAGGGGAGGGAAGTAATTTGTAGTAACCTTTTCTAAATGAATAATCTGTTTTTACTCTGGGTACTTAACTGTGTTTTTTTAAAACAAGAAGTTTAAATTTTTTCTTGTAATTTAGGTCTTGCTATCACAGATGAAATTTTGCTGAGTAAGGCAGAGTGGTCCAAACTTTTTGAAGCTCCAAACTTCTTTCAAAAGTACAAGTATGTATTTTATGGCATGGCAGAATATTTTAAGTTTTATCAGTTAAAATATCTAATGATGCTCTGTAGCATAGGATCTTAAGTATACATACATTAGACTTCCCAATTGTTTCCTTAGGCTTTTTCTATACAAAGGGGGTGTGTGAATGCACTATTCTCTTTTCTCGTAGAAAATGAACAATTTTCTCAGATACTTTTTTTCTTTAGTGTGTATTTCAGAAACCTGTTAGTCCCTGAGCAGATGTTTAGAATATCACCAGTTAACTATATAATTGGTGTGCTACCAGTAAAATTGAAGACACATCAGCTGGTTTGAATAGCAAAAATGTTCTTTAGTGGTGTCAGTAAGCATTCTAAAAATGGGTCTTGCCTCCCAGGAAACAAGATATTAAAAGAACTAATTCTGAAGGTCAATATTTAAGATGAATACGTACTTGAAAAACTGTATGTTTTCTTCTGTCAACATAGTCAACAGTTCATTCTGGTAATAAAAGATACTTTTGCAGTTGTGTTGACTAACTGCCAGATGTACTAGATATTACTAGATTTTTTTTTTTTTCTGCATTAAAGCTTAAGGCTTTTGGCTCTTCATTAATACTCTTCACACGTAGCTCTTCTAATTTTGTACTGTCTCTAAGGGAAATGCAGAAGTTCACGCATCACATTTTTAGGGTTTCTAGTAATATGCTTGTGGGGCAGAAGCTTGTTAAATGTATATGGACTTGCTGAAAGTTGTATTTTTACAATAAATATGGATTATTAAAATACGGACTACATCTTCTTTGCCCTCAGTTGAAATTGGAGACCCATTTTTCTTGAATCAAGATCAATATTTTACGCTTGTTTCTGTGTTGGGTGGTTGGTTGGTTATGTACTAATCTAAACAAGATTGAAACCTACAGTTCCCCCATTAAAAGAGACTGATGACCTTCATAATGTGTCTGTGTTTTGTTTCTATACCTTTTGCATGATGAAAGATTTAAAACATTTGGATGGCTTTTGTGTTGTACCTTAGAGATTAAGTTTGAAAACACTTAAAAGAGCACTGTAAAGTTACCTTACTTTTTAAAGATAAGAATGGGCTGAAGACAGATCAGTTTCTGCTCAAGGGGTTGTGAATAAATTCCCTAGTACGTTTTCTGTGTTTCTTTCAAAACTAGGAATAAATAGGGAATATTAAACTAATTTGAAATCTCCAGTGTTAAGGTAGCTTTTTTGTGTGTATCAGCTTTAGTAATTTTGCCAGTTTTAGCATTAAGAGCTTCTCTTGTCAACTTTAAATGTCCAGGTTTTGTATGTTTTGCAGTGTCTTTGCTTTAATTATTTTTTTAAATTGTGGAATGGTAATATGGAGCTTGCTTTAATTTAAATGACCCAAGATTTTTTGTTTTACCTTAGTAAGTTAATTTAAAGTTTTGGTTAGTAACCCTAATGAAATAAAATCATTATATGCAGTCATCAGTACGCAGTGAATGTGGGTCTGTTGGCCAAATCTCCATCTGAGAGCTGGAAGTTTCAGGTTCTCTTTTCCCTTCACATTCTCCTCCTCTTTAAATCGTAGATGCTTTGACTTGTTCATGTGTAATCCTCTGGCAGATAAGATATCTGACCATTGCTCTGAGATGTTAATTATAAAAACACTTCTCTGAAAGCCTGGCTCTAGTAATCTGTCTCACTCTCAGTGGCAATTAGCTGCTAAAAATCTATGTTGATTGTAAACACTTCTGACTTGTTAGCCCTGTTTTAAAACGAACTTCAGTGCTGTGTGACTACAGAAATGTGGAGGCTACTGCATACCTTCATGACAGGAGCAGATTAGAATTTGGGAGAATGGGGAAATGTACTTAATTCTAAAAAGTCAGCAATTGCTTGGAGTTAGGGAGTTGCAGCATATGTTATCTGCCCTTCACGTAGGTCTAAATTTTTCAGATGGGGGAAACAACAAGAAAGAACATACGCTTGCTGGATATGGTGTTTTACAGAGAGATGACTCTTGCTTCAAATGGATGTAACATGAGTGTGAAGTATTACATGAGAATGAAATTATTAGAGCTTAAATCCAAGAAAGAACTACAGTGATAAGGAAAAAAAAAGTTCATTTAATGAGCTCTAGCGTATTGTTTCTCTGTGCTAAAGAGAAGTATCCTGCTAAATAAATGGAATATAAGCACACCTTTTAGAAAGCTACTTTGAACACTTGCCTTGACAGGACTAGTACTGGATAATTTAAAGTGCAAATCCTGGACAGTTTAATAAAGAAAAACTGGAAGGAACATGTTCAGGTGTTCCCATTTTTTCCAGAAAGTAGTGTGACAAAAATAGTTTGAGGGGATTTTTTGGAGGTGTAGGTGTTAATGGTGTAATATTACGGAGTTGTCTTCAATTAGGTTATCAAAATATAATGCCGGTAGGGAGACCATGGGAGGGAAACCAATAGTTTCTAAAACCAACCAAACAAACAAAAAAGCCAAACAAGTCTAAAACGGTATACTTCAAAATAATACCCTGCATCTAAAATCGCCATTGAGAGGTAGAAGCTTAACTTCAGAATTATTTTATTTATCATGAAATAATGGATACTTCTGAATTAGACATATTCTTTGTGATACAATCAAGAATGAAGAACTGATAACAGATCTTGTCTTTGTAAAATTTAGCAGTGAGACCTTGAGATACCATGTATGTCTTAAATAGCACAAGCTGTTTAAAAATTACTATTTAAATTTACTGAAAATGGTAATAGTAGATTTCCTGTGATTAATTCCCCCTCAGCACTGTTTAACAGTTGCGGAAGACGAGGTGGGGGTGGGTAGGGGGGGAAAAGCATCCTTTCCTTCTATTGTTTTTTCAGCTTTATCACTACCTGAGCAAAAATAGATAATCATTATAAATACTTCCATGAACAAGGCTTAGCATTTTTTCTATCTGTTCACTAGGTAGTTGAGGCTTAAACATAGCCAAATTAATTTTTTTTCAAATTGTTCTTCAGAAGTTTGTTTCAAAGAGCTGCTTTTAAAAGGTTTCTTCTAATGAGTTTCTTCATATACTTGGAGATTTGGCATTTGTCTCTTTCAGTGCATATGTGGTTAAAACCAACAAAGATCTTGTCTTTTCTATTAAATGAAACATTCTGCAAGTATGTGTGGTATGTATCATGTAGGAATGTTATGGATGACAGTTGCATGTCTAGTGTTCCTCAGAAGAAATTGATACTAGAAATCAGTAACTTCTCATACACAGTTTGAGTAAAGGACCCTTATTCTCTTCTTTTTTTTTTTTTTTTTTTCCCCCTCCTGGTTAAGCTTCCTGCATTATTGCTTAAATTCTGCTTGACTTGGCAGAGTGTGTGTTCCCAGAGAGATTTATCTTTCTGGAGAAATCTATTACACTTCCCCCTACCCCCCTTCCCACAATCATTCAGATGTTTTAGGAAGACAAGTGGTGGAGTCTTGGTATCCTGCGAGTAACTAAAATGAGGATTTCAATAACAGGAAAAACTCCTTAGCATTTTTATATGAAGCAGTTAATACTGCAAAAATGCAGAAAACTAGATAAAATGCCCTATTTAGGAGGAAGAAGTTTCTCTAAAACTCTTTCCAGTCCAATTATTTCATTGATGTTCTCTGACTGAATTCCAAGTAGCATTCAGCAGGTTTTATTTCTTCTTGCAACCTAAAGAAAAGTATAGGAACATGTAGCTACCGGTTTCATCTGCTGATTTTTATTTACTGTTACAATTTGAAGGCCTGTAGCATCGGAGGACTCTTTCTGCACCATAGGTTTTCAGCATCATTGACCTTGCATTTCTTTCGGAGTTGTATGTGCTAAGGTCTAATTCCTCACATTACTACTGTTTTTTTAAATCCAGCTCTGAAGATACCTAAACATAGCATATCAGTGTAGAGTAATGACAAGTTGGATGATTTAGGATGTTGAAATAGACTTCCCAGCTAAACTTCTGAAAAACCTGACTTGTAAAGTTCCTCCACATCCGTGATTATGAACTCAAAAGTAATCATCTCCCATTCTACTGTCCTTGGGCTTCTTTGTTTAAAATACCATTCTTGCTTTCTATACTGTTCTTTGATTATCCTGGGATATAATTGAGAGCTTAAGAATTAATATCAGAGGAAAACATTCCTTGTGAAGTTTCAGATAAGTGTCTTCACACAGTTCTAAAATGCAGATACAGAACTTTTTTTAAACCACACTAGATAGTGGGTTTTTTTGACTTGGAACAAATGAATATATGCTAACCACTCTTCTAACTATTCAGAAATAATGTTGTGACTAAGACTACTGACATATCTGCAGGTGGTTGTGTACAATTGTTTTTACTTGAAAGGAATCTCTGGTAGTCAGTTAAATCCCTGATCTTATTAGTTATTGAAACTTTTGTATTGTTTTTCAACTATTGCTACATTCCTAGCCTTTTAATAAGGTTACTGGTATTGAAGTGTAGTTGCAAATGTCACAATAGTCTGAAATGTTTCAGGAAGCCCATTAGTCATGTGCTTGGGGTCATAGCCCCTTTTGTCTATAGGGTATATACTTAAGCTAATAATCTGTAGTTTGCAATGTAGAACTTACTGCAAAGTTTTAATATTAAGGTTTGAACGTCTAGTTTTAGAAGTATAAATAGAATAGCATATTGTCTTTATCTCCAAAGGCATTATATTGTACTTCTAGCAAGTGCACCGACAGAAAAACAGCGACTAGAATGGTGAGTATAATGCTTGCTGTTTAAGAGAAAGAATCCCCAAACCACCAAACAACAAAACCGAGAAAATAAAAGCCTGTCAACCTTGGATGCAAGGGAATATCTAGTGTACTTTTTAGTGAAACAAAGTTGGAGCTTCAGTATTTGAAAAATGATTAGATGAAGACAGTATGCTTCTGAAAAGCAGTAGAAATGAAGAAGCAGGGAGTGACGGCTGCTGCTTGAATTTTGCTTCTTAGCAGCACTGCCAGGTTCATTTTAGAAATCTCATTTTCTTAAGCCTTACGCTTTTTTTTTTTTAAGCAGTGTGAGGATGTATGTTTTTTCAATCTCTAGAAATACTATTTCTCAAAACAAAAATGCCTCTGTCCCTTGTTTTTACTTTTTTTTTTTTGGGGGAGGGGGAGAAGTTTTAAGATAGCAAGGTATTGGGAATTTCTTCATCTTTAAAATTCATCATCTGAAGCCAAAAGAATATTGGAGAAATATGTAGGAGTTTCTTGCTGACTGCCTTTTACTGATGTCTAATGTCTTGCTATTTAATTCCATTTGTAAAATCAGGCCATAACAAGAGCTTTAGGGCATTCTTAAGCTTCCCTTGCATTACTTTTTGTAACGCATTCACTTGGTTTATTGATCTCAATTAATCTGTCATGTTTAGTGCACTCACTGGTTCATTTGTAGTTTCAAATACTAGTGTAAGGAGAATGTTAAGGATTTTAACCTGACATACGAAGTTTGATACTTCTGTTATTTTGTGTTAATTAGAACTTGCTAATAAATGACATCTATGCAGGGTGGGCTTGGTGGAATCAAAAATCCGTATTCTAGTTGGAAACCTGGAGAAGAATGAATTTATTACACTGGCTCATGTGAATCCACAGTCATTCCCAGCACCCAAGGAGAATCCTGACAAGTAAGCAAAACTTTTTTTTTCCATGTAATGATAAGGAACAAACTTAGCTAAAATACCAATTCATTAATAAATGAACTATTTTGTATAGTGTACAATAAACTATTTAATAAAGCATTTTTATAGAATCCTAAATGGATGATTTTTTAATGACATCATCTAAAGGCAAACAGTTTTTAAGCTCTTCTCAAGTACTGTTTGTAAAATTAGGTACTATTTATTCTGTATAAAAACATTTCTAAATCAGAAAATTTTCTTTAAAGAAAGAATATATTTCTGCTAACTGTAGTTATTGCATAATCTCTTGCCAACTATCTGTGTTAGCTACTGCTGTTTGGCTGCTGTTGTTTGAGCATGTAGCATCAGTTGGTACAACAGCTTTACTTATGAGGCAGCACTGAGAATCTGGTAGAACATCAGGCACAGTAGAACCGAAATCTTGAGTAACTAAGTACATTCAATGTTATTAAATTCAGCAGTTGAGATGCATGTCACTTGAACTTGGTATGGCTGATGTTAGAATTTCTTGGGGTGTGGAAACAGTGGCGAGAATACCAAGTACTTCAAATTGTTTAGGATTATATATGTTTTTCAACTCCTTCTCCGGTTGCTGCTCCCTCCTTCTCTGCTCAAAGCAACAATTGCAGGTGTGAGAGCTAAAAACTCTTTTTAAGAGTTTGTTTCTAGATAGTCTCGTAATTAACTTGTAAGGAATTATGGTTTTGTGTGGTGTGAAAATGGGGAAGAAATTTTGTCTTCCCTGGGAATATCTGAAAATTCCATACCGCCTTTTCCAGACATCAACTGCTTAAAGTGACAGTAAGGTCCTACTGTGTTTTATAAAGTTGCATACATAAATTACATGCATGCTCCAAGGGAAATTGATCCACAGCAGGCAGTACCTCTTCAGCACCATTTTGGTGGGTAAATACAGCTTCAACTGCCAGTATAATCACAGGCTTCAACTAGCTCTTATTTCAGAGGACTCGATATGGGCAACACTTGTAGGAAAGGTCATTTTCCCAGTGTAAAGAATGTTCTTTTATTTGTTCATTGATTGGCTGGAAAAGCGTTCTTCTGAAATAGTCTTACAGGGGAAAGACATTTGAATTAAAACATTAAATGTCTTGAGCTGCTATGGAAGCATTGCACTACATTCTGCAATGGAATACTTCCATGTGTATGATGTGAAGGTGAGCTCTCAGAGGGAGGCTGCTCTTAGCTGAAAACTGCATTTTGTGGTCAGCTGCAACTAAGAAATTTGAGAGCTGAAGACAAGCTTAAGTGGCAAAATGGAAGTTGTTGAGTCGGGGAATAGATTCTAACTACTTTCACGGTCAGGTGCAGAAAATCTGTCAACATCATTCAAATGGATTTCCTTTACACTTGTAATGGCTAGTTGCTATTCCTAAAAACAAAGAGAATCTATATAGGAGCACAGTTGAATGTAGTAATCTATTGACGATTTTAGTTCATTAAGTTTGTTGGAGATAGATGTGTCAGTGTTTCATGACTTAGTATGAATGAAATGAAAAGGAAATGTTAAACCAGCTTTGTTTGTTTGCCTTTATATGGCTAACTCCTCACTGCTAGTGGAGCTAAAATGTAGAACTGTTGTCTGTTGCAGCAGATAACTTACTCAGTTCTTCTGTCAGTATTATGACTGTTTCTATATAAAATTTTCCAGGGAAGAATACCGTACAATGTGGGTGATTGGGTTGGTGTTTAAGAAAACCGAAAATTCTGAAAATTTAAGTGTTGATCTTACCTACGACATTCAGTCTTTTACGGACACAGGTGAGTTTTGCTTTCTAGATGTTCTGCTGTTAATGAACTTGTTGAAATTACTGTCTTTGTAATGTAGTCTGTTTCAGTAGGAAAATTGGATCTAGACACAGAGTAGAAGGATCCAGCTAAGGAATTAGGGTATTAATTAATGAAATACAGTTTCAATGCTTCTAGATGCTTCAGATTAATTTTCAGTTTTTCATTAAAATAAAGCATGCAAATATTCAAGATCTCACTAAATATGTTATGTTCTGATCTTTTTTTAAACACAGATTTGTTATCATAGGCATACTGCCTAGCCTAACCTCATTTTAAAACTGTGTATAGTTTAAGTATTTTTATTACTTGGTGAAAGAGAATTTATCAGTGGATTAAAGCTGAATTTTCAGTAGTCTCTAAAACAAAATGCCTTTTATTCCATGGCAATTTATACCTGCTAATTGGTTCAGTAACTCTTACTTTCCCGTCAAATACAGTGCAAGAAACCTTTTTGACTTTTTCTGGTGTTTATTTTTTGATTCACAAATAATTTCATTTGCGAAATTTGTAAGCAAACAGGTGGAGAGTCTTAAGACTAAGAAAGGAACAGTACCTTTGACAGGCATACCTAATACATTTGTAATGTCTTTTTTTAAATAAATGACAGTTAAGGCTCAAGTATAACATGTTTACAGAGTTAAAAGGTTCAAGTGGTACCTTATGCAACCCTGGTCTCTGGATTTCTAATAATAAATTGACTGTGAGGAAATTGTACGCCCCGCCCCCCCAGTGTTGGGGTGTGAGTAAATGTAAACATACATTTTTAAGTAAATAAAGCCAAGGATTGAAAGCTTTTTATTTTCATATATAGCTGTAGTAGGGGTGTGGGGTTGTCTCAGTTTGTAGATATATTTGCCTTTTTCAGTCAGATTTTTATTTTCTTGAGAGGTGGGGAATATTCCATTTGATTATGAGTGGGGAAGGTGAAACTATAGACACATCCTAATTTTTAAGAATTTGGAACATGCCTAATAGCTTGGCTGCTGCTTTGAAGGAATCCATGAATTAGCTTCTTGAGTCTTTTATTATTTATAACCAGATATTTCAGTAGTGTACTTGTCAGATTTTTGGTATTCAGTTACTAAAACTTGCACTCATGACTTTTGAATTGGATTCACTTGCACTACATTCCAATCTGAAATTTGTCTAAATGTTTTTGATGAAATGCTACTTCATTTCAGACGACATACATTATAGACTGTGATGCATAGTTTTGTTCAGTTTGTAAGTGCACTTCTGGAGGTAACCAACTAGCAGGCAACTTCTGTTTCTCTTGTGGCTTTCTTTGTCATCTCATAATAATGTGGGTCTGTCTTCATCCTTTTAAATCCATCCTGAAAACTTGTGTTTGCCTTGCCTTTTGGAATAGATCCTAAGAGTTTTGTTGAAACTATTGAAACTTTTTCAAGAATAAAATTAGTGAATAGCTTGCTGATTAGTGGGAGTAAGGGGAGGGGACCCATGAAGAGTGGGCTAGGTTTTCCTTGAACTGAAACTTTGGTAAGACCTAATGTCAGGAATATGGAATGATTTAACCATGTTTGGCTTTCCTGAGTGTGCCCCCCATCTTAACTGTAATGTGTACATGCTTTACACAGAGGCTTTATTGAGCTTCTTCCATACCAAGAATTAGTGTAGAGGGCTCTTTAATATGCAGTATGCATTGAGCTCTTTGTGTGTCTGTCTCTTAACAGCTTTTTAATTACATGTTCACAGCCTATTCAGTGAGATTCCTTAATGTTTATAGAATAGACTGTAAGCAAGAACTCTTAAGTTCTTGTTTTTAAGATCTACAGAATTTTATAATTTTTTTTATTCGTGTGCCACAGCTTTGTGTGATACTGTATAGAAAGTCAGTGTGAAAGAACAATTTTTTTTAGTTTTAGAATCATTTAGCTTGGAAAAGATGTTTAAGATCATCAGCTCCAACCATTAACCTAGCCCTGCCAAGTCCACCACTAAACCATGTCCCTCTGCACCTCCTCTACACATCTTCTAAATGCCTCTGGGGATGGTGAGTTAGGCCCTGCCCTGAGCAGCTCATTCCAGTGCCTGACAACCCTTTTGGTGAAGAAAATTTTTTAACATCCAATCTAAACCTCCCCTGGTACAACTTGAGGCCTCCTGTCCTGTCAGTTGGGAGAAGAGACCAATACCCACCTCTCTGCCCCATCCTTCCAGATAGTTGTAGAGAGTGATAAGGTCTCCCCTGGTCCTCCTCCAGGCTGAACACCCCCAGTTCCCTTAGCAGCTCCTCACAGGACTTGTGCTCCAGACCCTTCCCCAGCTCCGTTGCCCTTCTCTGGACACTCTCCAGCACCTCAGTGTCTGTCGTGCACTGAGAGGCCCAAAACTGAACACAGGATTTGAGGTGCAGCCTCACCAGTGCCGAGTACAGGGGGAAATCACTTCCCTAGTCCTGCTGGCCACACTTTTCCTAATGCAGGCCAGGATGCCACTGGTCTTCGTGGCCACCTGGGCACGCTGCTGGCTCACATTCAGCCAGCTGTTGAACAACCAGCTTTCCAGCCCCTTGTCTCATCCCCAGGCCTATAGCATTGCTGTGACTCAAGTGCAGGACCTGGCACTTGGCCCTGTTGAACCTCCATACAGTTGCCCTTGGCTTTACTTGAATCCAAGGTGTTGGGTTGCATTTTAATTCCTTTACTAGGACTAACCATGGTTGAGTCACTAGAAGTAAATGTTTTGAGGGGAGGAGAAATAGCTCATTATAGTAAATATAATAATAATAAAGAACTTCAAGCAAAGCAGAGCAACCAAAAAACCACCAAAACACAGCAGAGAAAAGCAAACCACTTTATATAAAACGTAGTGGCATCTGAGTTGCCAGAATAATTTATTATAATAAATAATTTATAATACTTTATTAACTGGCACACAGGTATTTAGCTCCTGAATTGAACTGATTTGTTCTAGGAGCTGCATAAAAAGCTGAATCAACTGTGATGAAAATAGTTTTATGTAAATATTGTAGTTCTGATGAGGAAATCTTATTTCCTCCTTTACTCCCCTTTAGATGAAATAATTTGCTTCACAGCTGCTACTGTTAAAACTTATTGTTAACAATGTAGTTTAGGGAACTGCATACTTTCAAGGTATTTTTCTTGGATAACAGGTCACTCTTTTCACTGTAACGCTTTGGTGTTTGTACTATCAGTGCTGGCATAAAAATCGGCAGTTTGCTTTTTCCTCGAGAAAATGAAATGCTATGCTTGGTCTTGAGGGTAATAAATGTTCTGAAATACAAATTGTTTCTGCCTGGGCAAATAAGTGGACTTTGCAAAATGCTTCCACACATCTTAATGTTATTCTAATTGTTTAGTTTATAGGCAAGCAATAAACAGCAAAATGTTTGAGATGGATATGAAGATTGCTGCAAGGCATGTGAAACGTAAGCAACTTCACCAACTGCTACCTAATCACGTGCTTCAGAAAAAGAAAAAGGTAAATTTGACTAACATTTAAGAGCAACAAAAATACCATTGAGAAATGTTTCCTCAGCTTTTTAGATTTTACTAATTGAAGAATGAAAATAGCGTTTTAAAAGCCCAGCTTTACCTGTATAAGCAATGTTATCTCATTTGACTGTAACAGTTATTAATAGATGCACTAAATCTAGTACTAGATTTCCCAGAACATAAACAACATGGATAGTATCTTCAGGTCTGGCTGAAATACCGTATTTTGTTGGCTTTCCTAAACTAAACAAATTTAAAACAGTTGCTGTCTTAATGTGCTGGTCACCTAAAGGAAGCATCTGTAACATTACCAGTAGAACAATCAGTCAAGCAGTTCTTGTTATCTCCAGCTTTTTCCTCTTAAGTTACTAGTTAGATTTTCCTGTGAGTCTCTTAAAAGTAAAATTGCAAGTCACCAAAGAGAAGCAGTATAGAACGTTGAAGGCTACTGCCTTATATACGAAAGGCAGCAACTGAGGATGGATACTTGGAGGGTAATGTCTTTGGGTAGTAGTATATCATAGAGGGGTTTTCTTCTCCACTAAGTTAAAAATCTCTCTCTAAATTCTTTGTATTAATTGTGGCTTTGATGTACATCAGTATTTGAAATTAATGAAGGCAGTATGTATAAGCTCACAAAAATAAACTTGAAATAAAGCTGAAAATACAATCACTAAATATAATAACAGTTTATCTTATGTTTTTGAACATCATTAGTTCTGACAAATCTGTACCTGAATTTTGAATGTGAAGATGTAAAGGCTTGCAGTGACAGGATAGTGGATTATTTACATGTAAAGGGATTTCAAAACTGTCCATGTATGCGTTGCATTTCATAGAATCATAGAAT
>NW_010261014.1:0-9392 GCF_000690775.1 Eurypyga helias
GGGCTTCGTCCCGGCCGCCGAGGGCTTTGCCCTCAGGCCCCGGCCCCGCGGTGCTGGAGCCAGCCGGGCACGGGAGGCGGGAAAGGCGGCTGAAAGCGGGGTTTGTGGCTTGAAAGAATCATTCCAAAGGAGCAAAAGATCAGGGGATGTACTCCACATGCTTCTCACGGCAGCCCCTTCTCCAAGCTGTTAGTAACACGAGGGGAATCTGAAAATGATGATTTTAGTCCCACAAAGCAGTACGAGGTGGGGTTTCCCAAGTTCAGAGCTTTTGTCAAGCGCTCACATGGCACCTCAGAGGGTGCCTAGCTGAGACCCTGACGTCCTCTGGGCACTAGTCCCCTTCGTTCAGGTGCGTGAGAAGGTGTGCTGAGAGAAAGGGAAGTGACTGGCTTGAGTAAGTTCACTTTGTTTAAGGGATTTGCTTTTGAGCTGACCTTCCGGGAGAACGAATTCATGTCTTCAGGAGTTAGCAAGTCTCCCTTCGGTGATCTTATCTCAGAAAAAAACATAAAATGAGAAGACACGTGGTGGATGGTGGTAAGGACAACGGAAGAGATAGGATAGCTTCCATATGAGGAGGAAAGACTGGGAAAATGGAGAGACTCCAGTTTGGAAGAACAAAACCTTGGGGCAAGTAAAGACAGAGAAGTCTGAAGAGGACAGAGAGGTCTGGTATGCAGCTGGAATTATTTTTCCCTGTTCCTCGCAATACGAGAGCGAAGGAACGTGGAGAGAAATGTTCAGCAGCTGGATCTAAAGCAGACAGGAGGAAGTACACAACACATAATTACACTGTGGAACTTACTGCCACGGGATGTCATGGAGGCCAAAGTATAAATGAATTAGCAAAAATGAATTAGACAAATTCATGTAACCTCTGGCTCAGGAATTCTCTTGACTGTTGGTTACTGGGAGGGTGTACTGACAGATAATGGATGCACTGATTAAAAAAACCCCAGCGCTGGGGAAGTTAAATATTAAAGAGCCAATGCCCAGTTTTCACTGCTGCTGCTGTCCCTCCTTCATCCCATGCCAACTGCCTTCAGGATACATACGCTGACACTGAATTTCTACCTCACAAAGGCTCCCACAGCATGGGCTTTAAACTCAGGGCGTTAATGCTGAGATAGGAAGCAGAAAAATAGAACAAAGGCAGTGAAGGGCTCCTGCAGCTTGCACCCACTCCAACCGTGCCCGATCCATCCCTGCAGCATTGCGGGGTGGCTGCCCTGGCTCCCACTGCCCCAGTGAGGCATTTTTCTCCTTTGGTGTTTCCTTTGACTTCCCAACACTAGTAGGTATAAAATATTTTCCTGCTTGCTTAGCCCTGTTGTAACTAAATAATTTTCATTATCAGAGAATAGGGATTATGGAAAAACATCTGGTCTCAGTTTCATCAGGAAAACAGCTCTGTCTGTATACACACACCAGGGTGGTTGTAAGTCTCAGATGTTCTTCACTCGACAGCCCCTTTCAAGCTGCCATGTCCCATTCCGTCAGGGTGGGTGTCAGGTCGAAGCCAACCTGTTGTGATGTGAAACAGAAACTGTCCCTAAAAATGGGGACTTGTGAGAACTTGTCCTCTCAACACTTGGTGCTCGCTGTCTGCCGGGCTGGTGACAGTGTCCCTCGATGGACAGCATTGCTCCCTGTCCTTCCATCCTGGTGGAGAGAAAATGGGGAATAGCTGTCTGACTGGGAAAACAATAGCAATTTCCTAGAAATCCTGGAGATTTTGCTGCTTGGGGATCAGGCCTGCAATGAGCTGACCTCATCGTTCTGAATTAGCCAACCTTGATAGTTTGAATTTTCCTCCAAAATCCACGACGTGAAAGGTCAGACCGTCAAAAAGAGAGTGGCTGGCCCTGGCTTTTCTCTACAAGGTGTTAACAAATAAACTGTGACTCTGCAGAGACACATGAGGGTCAGAGACTCCACTCAGGAAAGTGGTGTGTCCTTTAATTCACCACAGGAAAAATCCCTTCTGCTGCCTCCACTCCAGCACTCACAAGACATCACATCTTGTTCGACACGTTTAAAAATCCTCAAGTCAAATATCCGAGTACCTGGAAAATTACCAGAACGCATGCTCAGCAGGGCAAGTTGCTGTATAAAATGAATGCTCACTTCCTGAGCGGTGATGGTGTGTAGGTCGGCATTGATCATATTGAGAAAGTCTACCCCACTGCCTCACGCTTCCCTCAGATGGGCTGTTCTTCTCCTCCCATCCCGATCCACTTCTAGGCCTGCATGGTCCCGAAACACAGCTATTTAAGCATCACTCCTCATTTCAGGCAATCTGGACTGTTTATTAATTATTTTCTGATACATGACTATGAAAGGACAAACCTCTCAGAGACACAGATTTTTGTAAACCAAACGAGTCAGGTGTTTTCAGATGCTACTATCGATTGTACTGAAGTTGCAAACTCCATGGAGAAAGACTAAATTTCACCCTGTGTTTGTACCATCTGATGGGATCCTGCCCCTTCAATATGCTCCTGCAAAACACTGTTCGCAGCGGTGACCTGAGGTTGGGTAGATCGGTATTTGTTTACTCAGGTCAGGTCTAATTTTCATATGCACTCGGTAATCCAAGTCCAGCTGAATCACAGGATATCTCAAGTTGGAAGGGACCCATAAGAATGCAACAGAAAGGGCTGTTCTCACATGCTGCGTGAACCAGGCAGAAACGTGCACCCCTCCCAAAACAGCACCTTTTAGGAGCAACTCCTGAAGAATAAATATGACTCAATCTTGGGAGAACATGGTCCAAATATAAAACCTGGTCATTCTGTGGACATTTTGGGGTGGAGAGGTGACTATTTGAGCCCTTGTGAGCTCTTCACTTCCAGGTGTGGGCACCCATGGGCTTGTCCAGGGCCCTCCTGTTTGGAAAACATGTTTTTTTTTCTCATTTAAGTCAGCCCCTTTCCAGCGCGTTGAGTACCTTTGCAAAATGTGTCAGATGTGCACTGACCCGGCCAATTTCTGTTTAATTGATGAGAAATGTTCTCTCACCCTAAGCAAAACTACCCAAAGGAGACTCAGGGAGCAGCCTGAAAACCAGCACTGTATCCTTCTAGTGGGATGCTCTTAAAGTGAAATCTGTCTTCATCCCCACCTCTTTATCAAAAGCAAATGGGAAGGCATGCGCAGCACCGATCTTTGTCCCCTCTGGTAGGTTTTGAAGGGGAGGGGAATGGAGAAATGAAGTTCTGATTTTGGATCTCTTTTTCTTTGGGCCCTGGGGTGTGAGGGCTGGCTGGGGCACCTGATGTCTGAGCAAAGACAGTTGCAAATCTGTGCAGGGCCCTTGTAAAGAAGGTGGAGATTATCCTCTGTCTGCTGGAGATGCTCAAATCCTCTGCTCTAGCAACATGACCCCCCACCTTGTAGGTCAGGAATACCCAGGTGCAAAAAACCCTTCAGCTTGTCAAAAAGTCAGCTGGCTTTAAAGCCCAAATGGCTCAATTACAATTTTTTTAAAATGAAATTTTAAATTTCTTTTTTTTTTTTTTTAACAGTGGCTTCTGGTCTGAAGGAACACTGCTGCCCCTACTTCAAAGCAAAATAACCAGCCTCCAGCAACCTTCAGAACAGATCTGTAACCTCTCCAACAGACTCTAACAAGCAAAGGCAAGACTGACAAACCTGCCGTCTTTCTCTTCGTGGATTGGATCATCTTCAGGAAGTGCAGGGCTGGCATTGAAAAATGTATCCTTTGAACTAGTCCGATGTCAGCAGATGCTGGGATGCGTCAGTGCAGAAGGATGGATGTGAGGTCAGTGAAATGGTACTGTTTACTGGACTGTGCTAGGCCACAAAGAGTTGTGTTTTATCTTTGGGCAAGAGATGAGGCCAATAAGAAAGGAATTATTTATTTGTACCTATTTTTCTTGTCAGACTGCATGTTAGAACATTTGGTTTGAACTTTGAGAAAAGAATAATCACTAGATTTATCTACACCTCTAGGAAAACAGGCTTCTTTTTCTGGGCTGCCGGTATTATTAATTTATCCAGCTTCTCTCTGCTGTATTTTTGTTCCGTGTTGCCCAGGCAGGTGGGTTCCCTTCCTCTGCTACTGTGAGCGGAGACAGATGCAAATAAATAGGCGCTTCTGATCTATTGTGTGGCTACCTAGAGAGTCTGTTGTTTGCAAGCAAAGGCTGTACCAGGACAAATAGCTTCATTTGGTGTAGCCTGAAGATGCACTTCATTAAAAATATTGCTTTGGGGTCCCCCCAGCTGCCCTTCAAAGTTTATCATTGGAGCCAAGTGCAGCAGCAGTGGCAGCACCCAACACAGCAGAACTGATCAAGAACACTAGAAGATGTTGACATTTCAGAAGAAAGGAGGAGAGAAACGTATAAGCTGCCCTCCTCTCCCAAGTCTCTGACCTATTGTTCCTTTAGATGTTTGAATAAATAAAGGAAAAAAACACTGCTCTGGAGACAAGGCAGACGTTTCACAACAGCTCATGTACGTGCAAATACAATGTCCAGCTTTCTCCCCTTTCCCCCAGAGAGTTGATACACATTACCTTGCACGACAGACAGTAGCTGCTCATGGTTTTACAGGGGCTGGATGCCAGTTCTGGGGAGTTTCCTCATGGACCACACTGAAGCAGTGACTGTAACTGCCCGCTCTCAAAACCAAGTCCATGCCTCCCCCAGGGAAGAGCCTGAAAAGATGCTGGGATGGAAACACATCACTGGCTGTGACCTGTGAACCTCCTGGGAGCAGAACCTGCTCCATCGGGTGATGGCCATGGTGGGTCCTGGTCCAGGGCTGGGCGTCATGGTGACACAAATAAGATACCAGCCTAGTTGTTATGGACTCAGTTCTTGTTAAAACCACAGATCTCATTAAAGCTACATACCCGTGCTTGTCCTGGTTCAAGCCCTATTTAGAATAAAATGTAGGAATCCCAAGTTTGGGTGGAACAGAAGAAAACTGAGTCCTGAAACTGTTGAGTAGACAGGAGCTCAGCAGCTGCAGCACAGGGAGAAGGCAAGCAGTGTGGGATGGTACTGTTTTTACAGTCCCTATTCTGCCCTTAATTACAAGCTTAAGTGATGGCTAGTAAAGATGATTCAAACCAAATCAATTGAGCTGCTGCTCTAATTGTCTTTTGCTGCATGCAGTGAGCCAGACCCATCTGTGTCATAGTGCAGCATAGGCCAGGAGGTTTCCACAGGGGTTTCATTTGAATTCATCTATACTGCTTCAAGGAGGAAAATGCAGAGCTGACCACCTTGTTTCTTACACTGGTTTGTTCCTAGACAGTCCTCCAGGGAGGGGCACAGTCATTCACATATATTTCATTTGATTGCATCTGCCTTTATGGCAAGTACGCAACACCTTCCGTTGTTCGTGGCAGGGGAGGAAGCTTCAAGCTGTTGGGAAGCAGCACTTGTTTTTCTGGCCAGATAATACTACAACAGTAATACTACATGGCTGTGCTCCTGTGTTTTAACCGGCTTTGTAGAGCAGAGACAACAAGCGATTACTATGGGATGTGTGCTTATTTGATGGATGAAATGAGCTGACAGCCCTCTTGGCAAATTGCGGATAAAGGCTTTTCAATTTGTCCACTTCATCTCACAGGTCGGGGCTGATGCCTGGGAAGGGCAGATGCGAAGGACAGCACATACAGAGAGAGCCCATGCCCTGACTGCCCTGCAGATGTACAGCTTTGATTTCAGGAGCCTGAACTCCCAAACTGCAGCTAACACTCCTGGAAAGCCTCCGTTCTCTGGAGATTCAATGCCCAGTCATCTCTGCAGGTACAGTCCAAAGTGTTCAGGGCTCCCTGTGTGTGGGTGCAAATTTTTGCTCAAGAAATACTGAGCATCTGGGAGATACATATTTTTCTTCCCTCCTTTATTTTCCATGAAAGAGTCTAGTCTCAGTGCCTTGTCTTCTATGACCATTTTTAAATGGTCATTTAAAACCACCTGCCCCAGAGAAGAGCCTCTATGTGATCCTTTTGCAGGACTCCAATCCCGGTTGTGTATGACAGCTTGTAGCAACATGCCTCAGCATATCTGAAAATGGTACCAGCATTCAGCTTGACCCTGCTCCCTTCTCCTTCAAGTCACTATAACACACCAGGGCTAGTGGTCATGGCTCTCTCTCCTTAAGATGTTAAGATACCATTTATTGGAGCTAATCCTAGAAGGAAAAAGAGGATAGAACAGAAAATCTCACATCCATTCAGATGCGGGGCACTCCAAGTCATGCAGAATCAGCTGGATCTCCAGTCAGGGCATGGCACGCTGCACAGATCCCATCCACCTGTCCTATCACCAATGCTTTGGTCTGTACAGCTATTGAAGGGTATTATTAGAAGAATCCAACTCTGTTGCTCATCCTGGGTGCCAAGCAAGACCATGTCACCTGTGAATGTGCTGCTTCACTTGAAGATAAAGACAGGGATGCACAGGCAGTGTGATCACTGGTGCCAAGCAGGAGCTGCCTCCAATACAATGAGCCAGCAAAGTTTACTCCATGCCAGGGGACACTTATGGCACGGCACGGGCTGGATGGCCATGGTGTATGTGCGGCACAGCACAGCACCTTCACAGGGTAGCTCCTGCATGGACCAGTAACTGCTCCATGTTGTTCCTCCTAGGGTTGCTACAGTAACAGCCAGCCATACCGATTTCTCCACACCCAAACTTGGTGCCTCATACTCCCTCCTCTGTATGTGTTTCCATCTGCCTTCCAGACAGTTATGAGAAGTTTCAGCCCAAGCAGCACATTATTTTCTCTGAAAATCTTATGCAAACGGCAGTGCAGCTTCAGAACAGGAGATCCCATGAAGAGAAAGGATGAGCTTCTGGTTAAACTATGGGATGGGGACTCAGCAGATCAGGGGTTCTCATCCCCTGGCTCCGTGATCTTTTACTCACTCTGTGGCTGTGGTTCATGCATGTTTGGTTTCCCTATCTAGAAAACCAGGCCATTTATAGGTGCATGGAAGGACACCATGCTGCTGCAAGGCACACTCACTTGAAGAAAAAAAAAAAAAAGCCTTTGGGATTCAGAACACTGTCTGCAAAGTTTTCTGCCTGTGTGGTTCACTAGAGCTGCAAAGATCTACTTAAATATTTACCCAGCATTTAAATATTTACCCAATATTGAAAACATCGGTCAGAGCTCAATGCCTGGTCTCTGGGCGATGCACAGCCATGTGGGTGGCTGTGCCTCGAGGACCTGACCCCTTCTCTCTTGCAGGTCCCAGTGGGTGTCCGTTATTGTGGATTATATTTTGATGGTCTTTTGGCCTGCCAAGGATTGTATCAGGAAAAACATCCTTTTCGCTTCACTCCAGGAGGTCTGGTGACTGATCTGGACAGAGCCACTAATAAACATGTATGACCTTCTCACTGGGTTAAGGGAAGAAGAGCAGCCCTGGGAAACAAAGGCCATGGCAGGTAGAGCAGAGGCTCACTTAAGGCGTCTTCTTAGAGCCGACAAGACCATGTGTTAACATTCTCTCTGATGTAAAATATTTTGCCTTTTCAAGGTGGCATGCAGAGCACTCATGCTAGTCTGGGGAAAGCTACAGTAAATATTAAGTTTGCGTGAAAGCTAAGAAAATCAAAGCATAGAGTGGTTTTGGGCAGGGCTGAATCCTTCTGTCCTAACCCTGGAGCTCCTCAGTGCTGCAATAATTCACATAAGCACATGGAATCATAGAATTGTTTAGGTTGGAAAAGACCATTAAGATCAAGTCCACCACTAAACCATGTCCTTAAGTGCCACGTCTACCTCTCTTTTTAAATACCTCCTGGGATGGTGACTCCACCACCTTCCTGGGCAGCCCATTCAACCGACCTTTCAGTGAAGGAATTTTTTCCTAATAGCCAATCTAAACCTCCCCTGGCACAACTTGAGGCTGTTTCCTCTTGTCACTTGGGAGCCTAGACCAACCCCTACCTCTCTGCAACCTCCTTTCAGGGTGTTGTAGAGAATGATGAGGTCTCCCTCGAGCATGAGTCAGTCTAGCATCATGGGCAGGGGTGCTGATCCATCCTGGACAGATATGCCACCCTGGCATCGACACAAGGACTGATTCACTGCTGAAAAAACCCTCTGTCTCTCAAGACCCTGCATCTTTCAGTGCATGGGCAATGCTTATGTGGTCCTCATACTAAGCTGTTCAGGTTGAGCCATCTCCTTTGGATTTGCCAGTCCAGAAGCATTGTGTCTTGTGCCTTAGATCACAATTCTGATGTCCAAAGGCGTAAAAATTTCTCATTTCCTCTGCAAAAACATAGTGGTATTCCCAATTCAGAGATCCCTACCCAGTGCAGCAAGCTGTTCCTTTCTGCTGGGCTGATGCTGCCATCTTCTGCCAACCTGGTGCTTTGCTGCCTAAAACTTCCCAGCCTTTGGCCCAGGGACCAGCCCCATGTGCAAGGTGAAGGAGTTAAGAAAAATGCAGGAATGTCAGAATTTAGGAATGGCCTCATGGTCTCTTATCGGTCACTGAGGGTGGAGATTGAAATATGCGTTGTGGGGGTTTGTCCTCTTCAAACCTTTTGCATCGTGGTAGTGGATGCAAGCGAGGGGTGCTGAGTTCTGCTGGGCGGAGAAGGCCCTGCGTGAGGAATCCAATTCAGAGGATGGAGGGGGTAAATACATGCAGTTAATGCAACTGCTAAATGGACTGTTATTAGGCACAGCTTGAGCTGTTCACAGTTCTTCCTGCAAACGCAGGAAAATCTAACAATTCAGAGAGAACAGCAGGACTCTGTGGTTTCTGTCCTGACTCCCACCCAATAAGGGTTTTTTTGTCAGGGATACAGCGTAATTGGTGTGACGGGCACTAAAACAATGACGGCAGAGTGTGTTGGTGTTCAGAGGGTAAGGTTACAGAGCATTTGTTTTTCAAAAGTTACAAACTTTTGCCTCTTTGTTCAGGGCTTTAGTTATGCCAGAGCCACTGCCTCACAACCCTTTATTTACCTTTGTCCTTTTCCTTGGCACCACTGGCAGACTAGGATGCTCAGGGCGAGTTTTTCCCAAAGAGTATGCTGTTGAAAGCTGTAAAAAATTTTAAAACAAACCTTTTCACATACCAAGTCCCTATGACACCTTGAATGGGTTCAGCTCAGCAGAGCTTCAGCCCTGTCCCTCCTTGGGATTACTTGTGTTGTAAATCTTTGTACACAGACACTGTGGCAGTTCCTTGAAGGTGTCATAGAAGGATGCGGTGGCATTGCCAACCACTGTAGCACAACCTCGCTGGTTCTCAACCATCGTGCATGACTTCAGCCAGGATAAGTGGTGGCAGCAGCAGCTCAGAGGGCAGAACATGAAGCATAACCCCAAAACTGGGCATTTCAGCTGTGAAAAAGGTTAGAATCATAGAATCA
>NW_010261015.1:0-14704 GCF_000690775.1 Eurypyga helias
GTACTTGTGCTTGGGATTGCCAAGTATCAGAATTGCCAAGAATAGTATGTGGTTATTCTGGTATTAGACTCCTGACATGTGTCTGGCCTTTTATTGACATGACTCTGTGCCACCCATTGAGATACACTTCAAAATTCAATACTGCCTTATATCTGTTATGTCCTATATCATCCTAACTGAGCTGCTGGGAAAAAGCAACACACAAACATGAGGTCAAGCCATTTCTTTGCCAACAGATCAGAATAGGAAAAATCTGGTTAAGAACAATATCAACATCTTCATTAGCTATCCTGGTGAAGATCAAGCATCAAATAGTCCACAGGCTCAGACCATTTCTTCCCTTACATGTAATCCTCTTGCTGTGCCACCTTGAGCTGAGGTACAAGATGATGGATAAGTGGAAATGCTGTTGCCTATATTTGGGGTTGGTTTTTTTTTGCTCTGGAAGACTTGGAATTTTGGACAACTTCTATACTTGGGAAAAAAATTATGAAGACTATGATCATCCGCTTCAAGGAAAAGTAAAGGAAAAAAAAATCAGTCAAAAAATAAAGACACTTTCTTTAAAAAACATGTAATTTCTCACTTCTCTTTTACCACCACACCCACACACTCATTGATTCATGGCAGTTACAAGATGACAACCAACAGACCAACACCTGAGCCCAGCTGATGAGATCAACAGAACTAATTACAGAAAAATGGTAATTATTTCAGTTCCATTGGTTTGGACATCATAACCTCTTGCATCCAAAAAGCCTCCAGTTGCAGGGATTTTACAGTCTGAGCATGCAGGCTATGAATTTGAGTGAAACTCCAGACATTACTTTTCACCTCAGAAAATGCTAGATCCCTACCTACCTCTCCATCTTGTAAACTGCTTTTCCAACACAGGGCTAGAAGGATGACTTTTCAGTATACAGTAGAACACAAGTACCTATAAATTTGAGAGGTACATTTACATTTTTTTAAAAGAATAAGCTACATCAGGTAGTGTTTCTACATAAGCATCCAATGAGAAGCACCTTGGGTTTTTTTCTGCTATTATCTACGTCAAATGTCTGAGGACTTTGTTATCTGGTCTTAATGGTAATGTTCTCTGAAGTATTAAGCAACTAGTGCAGACAATTATATAAAAAAAAAATTCCACTCTCACGGTGACTGTGAAACAAACAAATAATGAAAAAAATCCTCCCCCCCATCTGTTAATATAACTTCTGCTCCATTGAACAGGTGGAGCAAAAGGCATGGGTATTTTTTTCTTCTTGGAAATATCATCTGTGTGTCTTTCCAAGATGAAACAAATAACAATGCTACATTCACCTGCCTGCCATCTGGATCATCTTCTGAGCCTTATTTAAACAAAATTGAAAGCAGTTCCAAGATCTTTACATGAAAAAAAAATAGAAAAAAATGAAACAAAACTTTCAAAGGAACAAGGTATATGGATACATGCCCAGAATGGCATTAGAATTACAGTTCCAGCTTCACTGGGTATTCCTTTTTCCAGCCTCTTGGCACCAGTACCAATGACAGGTCCAAAGTTTCAAGGATGACAGCACTTTTTAATGTTGGCATGGCTTGCAAGTTCCTTGAAGCATAAGAGATCAGATGTTGGTGGACAGTTGAAAGGCAACAGCAGTCCAAAGCTTTAGAAGCCCATTGAAGGTGCTTCATGTCCACTCACCATTAGCTTTGCATTGACATAGCTTGAATAGACTCCTACGGTTCACGACAGGCGTGATTTAGCTCACCTATTTGCTTAGCATTTAGTATTTAGTATATTTTAGTATTTAGTATATCCTCCTATTTTTCAAATGCATTTACTAACTTGAGAGCTTCACAAGGGTGCTGGACTGGGACCATGGACAATTAAATTCTCTGTTCAAGTGCAAAACCTGCAGTGCAGAAATAGTGGCCTGTGAAGACAATCTTTGCTTCCATTGTCTTGCTTTTTTTTATCGTGACCGGTGGTGGGAGGACAGTTTAATATTCATGATCAGTTGATTCTCTGGCCTCCTTACTACTAAAATGTTGGTGGCAGCTTTGCTGTATGAACAACTGACTTGTGCCGCAATACAGTTTTGTTTCTTTTGCCTTGTTTTCTGAACAGATCTTTTAGATAAGGTTTCTAGCACTTAAATTGTCTAGCACCATATATGTACCTTTGGTGTTTCAGACAGTGAACAGCCAGACAGAACCAGAGTTACTGTAAGTAATTCACAATCTGTGGAACCAATGCCTTCTGTAGAGGTTTGTCTGCTTGATTAAGGGTCATGTCTTCTCTTTTCTGCTTCAACACATATTGCCGGGTTAGAGAACTTACCTGGGACCAGATCCAGAAGAAACCTTTGCATTATAAACAGAATAGAAGAGTGAAAAATGAATTATTATTCTATCATATCTCTGCCTGTTACAGGCTCTTCCTCAAATATTGCCATTGCAACCTACTGAGCCTTTTGGCCTGGCAGTAGTTTTCATGGGTAATAGGCAATTACCATTCACTGCATCACAGAAACGCTTTCTGGAATTCTTAGACTGAAATCCAAGTCTTTCTGTAAGCAGCAGAATTAATAATGTCTAATTTGCTGTCAACTGTGGCCATTGTCACCCTAAATTTCTTTTTATCTCACATCTCTGCTCTTTGCTTAAACCCCACTATACATAAACTGAAAAAATATGGTGTTTCCAGAAACGGCACTATTTGCTGTTTGACCAGTCAACTGCTGCCAAACCAAAAAAGTGGTGTCTTCTCTACGAGGCAGCAAGTACTGTGATAACGTAAGTATTTTAGAGGCTTCTGTCCTTCTCTCAGATGTGATCGAATTTGGCAAAGAAGTTTGGAGCTCTTGGGAACAAGGAAAGTGATTGACAAACAGAATTTGCTTTTGTTGCAAATTACAGGGCTAATGACAAGGCACATCAAATCCTACTTTTAAGAGGATCTGTTTGGAAGGAAAAAAGATTTTAAAAATGTGTAGTTTCAGATTCAATTTTTATCTGCCAGCAGTGATCACAGAGGTAATCTGATAAGCATAAACTTGTCACGTACATTTGTACGGCAGCATTTTGGCTATTTATTTGGGGACTCACTGTTTATAGAACTAATTTATGGCCACAATTTAATAAAGTATATGATAAGGTTTAGCAAGATTGTGGTTTAAAAAAAAAAACCAAACAAACCCAAAACAGTGAACCAACCCAAACAAAAAAGTTCACTGACATTCTTTATCAGTCCTCTTTGAAATAACAACCACCTACTTCATGGTTGGACTCAGTTTGAATCAGAGATATTAAACACAGTGAAGCCATGCAGTTAGGTGTTTATGCCTATCACTCAGATTAGGTTGGATTACAGTAAAGATTCTTCTAGTTTCAAATGGTCTGTGCTTTATTTGCATTCTAACAGAGTAGTGTGTTCTAAACCCAAGAAATTTGCAAGAAAATATGACAAAGGAGTCAATCAGGTCTTGGCTATAACTGAAGGTCAAAACCTGGAGAATTCTGTTCACTGCATTTAAACACCCCCCAGAGTAAGAACTTCAAGTGTGTTGCTCGCCTGTACCTACAGCACTGTCAGACCTACACTGAAGAGAGGTTTTAATAAATGGTTTCCTCTTCCACTCTGATACTTCTGCCTAATAAGGCTTCTCGGACTGACAGCAGGAAAGTATCTTCAAAATGGGAATTTATACTTCAAAATGCATGTTTGAGTAGTGCACATGCCAGTCTTCTGTCCAATATTTTTCTAAAAAGGAGGGAGCCAAATTCATCAACCACGGTGTCCACTTTTCCTTTGGAAATTTGGTTCTGTGTGCTTCATCCATCTAGAACTGGTTTCTTGTAGTTACACAATAAATTCATCATATTACTGATAGAAAATGTTCTCTGTCCAGCTATCAAAATTGCCACTTCTGATAAGATTTTTTAGCACTTTGGCAGGAAAAACCTAAAATTGTACTTTAATTTTAAATATATATGTATATTTTTCCCCTTGGGAAATAATTACATAGTTTAATAGAACTTGGTGTTAAGGCTTTTCCTTTCGTCTTTTCTCAAGTTTAAATTGCTTTTTTTTTTTTTTGAAACATAATATATTCTTATTACTCCTTATGGAACCCAGTAAATTATTTTCTTCTTACACTTAAATTTTTAACTTTTTACACCACTTCTGCACAACAGTTCTATCACCTGTTTTTCAGGTTCTTAATAAATAAAGACTTGGCTTCATGAGTTGCTTGACATTTTTGCAGGCATTCTAGCAACAGTTTGAATAAATTATATTATCAGATGTTAACCAAAGTAATGGCCTATTATGAATGGAGAAAAGCAAATAACACTAGATCAAGCTTGGCATTTCAGCTCTTACAGCATGTGAACTGTTGTATTATTGAATCCTTTGTTGCTGTAGCAATAGCCAAACAATAACTGTGCGCCTGAAGGCTGCGGTGGAACATACACATCCCTCTGACCTTTTGCAGCGCTATTTCAATGGGAATGGCTGTTTCTTTCTTCAGCCCACTCTTTTTCTCTCTGCAGGTGTGCAAGAGTCAGCAAATATCACTGCCTCAACACTTTGTGTAGCCAATTTTGGGTCTCAACATGCAGTGGTAGTAGAATAATTTCTACAGAGGCAACCAGCTTTCCTATTCAAACATCCGACAGCCATCACCAACTTTATCAAGCGTCACCACACCATCAGCTGTCAACCCATACCATCCAATAAAGTCATCCATGATTAATTATTCTTAAATGACAGCAGCATATTGAAACAAGCTGATAGCGGCTGACAGTGGAAATCCAATTAACCTGAATTACTATCTTGATTGTGTCCCAATTAATGTCAGCTGTGCCATGTCAGAAGTGAAGGCTTGGCTAATATAATTGTTTAATTAATTTGCTGCAGAGATTAGTTGATGTGGGACTGCCCTTATGCCAACTTCTTTTCTTCTTTTTTTTCCCCCTCCCCCACTAAACATTAGATTGGAAAAAAAAGGGTAAGCAGCTTGCTCGTCTACAGCTTTTTGCTTAAGTGGATAAATGGAGTTCTGTCTTTAAACAGGGTTTGAGAGATCACAGAGGGAATAGTGAGCTCTTAAAACTTTTGTTGAGACTGTTGTTGCTCATTGCTTTAGTGAGTTTTACTGTGCCCCGTAGCTGAGATACAAAGGCATTATGAGGACTTTTCTTTGGTGCATTTGAAATGAGGTATGATGTTATGCTTTAATGATTTCTCTGCCTTTTTAAGTACATATAGTGAACAGCAGGAAGGCTGGTAATGGTGAGGGGTGTTTTTATTTATCTTTAGAAAGAGAAACTTGAGTCAGAGGTGACTGGAAGTTTATAGCTCATGATGTAGTATCTGCCTGGTGTCCTGAGATTAGCTCATGTTCTCAGATCGCTTGTGCAAAGATAATCTTGCATGTCAAGTAATTAGAATATTAAGAAATGTGTTATGACCAATTTTAGGAATGACACACTAAAGAAAAGGGTCTGTTGGTGGTTCATCCAGTTGAAGAAAATTACAGTAGCTACTCTGATCTTTGCTATACCCTTTTTAATTTCTCTGTCTCTCTGCGTCTCAAATTTCAAAAGCCACAATGAGTTCAGAAGAAATGTAACACCCCTATTTGTAAAGGGCAATACAAGAAATAGAGAAGTACAACAAAACAACTGCAGGCCTAAGTCCACTGACTCCAATAAATTGGAGTTTGTGAAGTACATGAGGAGAAAACTTTCCTTGATCTCTGCCAGAAACTTTAAAATATTATCAAAAAATACAGGCAGACTCAGACTGATTACCAAGTAAGAGGATTATAATGAAAATAGGATCTCTAATGACTTAAAAGAGCTAGCATTAAAAAGCTAAAGTCAGTAAATTAATATGTTAAGTACAGAGGTTTTGACAAGTAGAAAGGGGAAAATATAGTGTGTGTGTATACAGACATACAGATCTCTATATGGCTTTTTGCCCATGTGCAGCTCAACTATTTAATCTCTTGTCATAAACGCTGGGCGAAAAGGAATGGGGAGTTAAAAGTTTTGGTCAGCTGCATGTTAAAAAAAAAAAAACTGGGACGCTTAACAAGTTCAGAGGTTAACTTCACTTCTACAGAGTATTCAAAAATATCTGGTTTTTTGAACGTCAGCCTCAAATAATTTCCCAAATGGACCTCTCTGCGGGTTATCTGTTTGTGTTTAAAATGTTCTCCAAATAGCACCAGTGCATAATCTCCCATGGAGGCTTCAGTTTAAGTAGAAGTACTAAAAACTACTTTAAAAATTTTCTTAGAGCTTCAAACCAGTCATTCAGATAATTTTTCAGGAGTTTGGGAGGATGTGTAGATAAGTTCGTGAGGCAGTGGTGGGCCACTGCCAACCTCCTGAAGTTGAACAAGGCCAAGTGCAAGGTCCTGCACCTGGGTCAGGGAAATCCCAAGCACAAGGACAGGCTGGGTGGAGAGTGGATAAAGGGCAGCTCTGCGGAGAAGGACTTGGGGGTACTGGGGGATGAAAAACTGAACATGAGCCGGACGTGTGCACTGGCAGTCCAGAAAGCCCACCATATCCTGGGCTGTACCCAGAGAAGTGTGGCCAGCAGGGCAAGGGAGGGGATTCTGCCCCTGTACTCTGCTCTGGTGAGACCCCACCTGGAGTGCTGCATCCAGCTCTGGGGCCCTCAACATCAGAAGCATATTGACCACTTGGAGCGATTCCAGAGGAGGCCACAAAGATGATCAGAGGGCTGGAGCATCTCTCCTATGAAGAAAGACTGAGAGAATTGCTTGTCTTTAGCCTGGAGAAGAGAAGGCTCTGGGGAGACCTCATTGCAGCCTTCCAGTGCCTGAAGGGGCTACAAGGAAGCTGGGGGGGACTTTTTACAAGGGCCTGTAGTGACAGGACAAGGGGTAACGGGGTTAAATGGAAACGGGAAGGTTTAGATTAGATATCAGGAAGAAGTTCTTCACGGAGAGGGTGGTGAGGCACTGGAACAGGTTGCCCAGAGAAGCTGTGGATGCCCCATCCCTGGAAGTGTCCAAGGCCAGGCTGGATGAGGCTTTGAGCAGCCTGGTCTAGTGGAAGGTGTCCCTGCCCATGGCAGGGGGTTTGGAATTAGATGACCTTTAAGGTCCCTTCCAACCCAAACCATTCTATGATTCTATGAAATGCACAAATGCCAGGAGGCAGCCTGAGTTGATACTGCACTTCTGCCTCTGTGAGAAAGCAAAAAGTGTTGGGAAATTTTGTGTGAGATATTATTCTCCGGGGGTTTTTTGCTCAGTTCTGCAGATGGAGATCCAGGGAAAAGAGCGGAGTTCAGGACTTGTAAGAACAGCAAGAATTTTCCATCAGAAAGAACTTTCCATCAGAAAGCTGGAACCTTATAAACCAATGTAAAAATGAAAAATTAACAGTGATGAAAATAATATTCAAACCTTAAAAGAGCTTGTTTGCGTTTAAACAAAAACTCAGATCAGGTATTTTTGTAGTTTAACCAATTCCCAATGGCTTCTACAGAAAATGATGCTGCCTCAAATTTAATTTTGTTCCACTCAGTAAAAAGATATGGAGGCACAGCTATTCCTTCTTAGTTGCACTGGTGTTACACTAGATTTGATTGCATTCATTTCTTCTTGTGACAGATATTAGGAGGCAGTAGGAAGGAAACATCCTTTCATCCTTTAATGATGCTCATTTGACAATTATTTAAGGCTTGTAGCTTGTCTCTGTGGGATCTACTTCAAATAGATGAAGACCCACATATAGGTATTTGTAGGGTTAAGAAGTTGTAAACCAGCTTTTCGTCTGCCTGTAGATCTACACTGTGTTAGGCCGTGTGGAGGTGTGCATTCCTAGAGCTCCTAGCATGCTTTTTCTTGCTTTTACTAAGTAAGATTTCATGCCTCATCTTTTGTTTAATTTACTCATTGTTACTTAGCACTTTGCTCCCAAGTAATCTGCATACTGCAAAGGAGCAGCAGTGACATAGTGGGTGCTTGTAAACTGGTGTAAAATAGCATGTCTGGGAGGAAAAATCACTCTTGAACTTTAATACTACTATTGGTTGCAAATCCTGGGTTTTGATTTTGGCTTGGGTTGTATGTTTTGTTTTTATATAAGAAACATTCTCTTAAACTTGTTATTGAAACATTTATTAGCTACACTCTGGACTTCAGTATCAGAAAAATCTTATTTACCATGTTTAGATAGCTATTTAAAGTTCAGTTCAGCAGAAGACGTCTCTTTATAACACTATGAAGTAATGCTTGACATGCTAATGATGATAGTGTTTTAGCAGTAGTAGAGATACTACTAGAATAGGGGTGATGTTAATGATGGTCTAAAGATGGTGGTGAGCAGTTTGTTAGCAGTATGGGCCTATATGAAATCAATAGACACAGTAAAGAAAAAAAACAAACAGATTTTGAAAGAAGTAGCATAAGTCTTTCCTACTTTTTGGGTTGTTTGGTTTTCAATCATACCAATTGGTCTAATGAAAATACAGAGAATACTGGTTATTATGGTTCTGAGACATTTCCACTCTGGAGCCTAACACAGACTTTCCGAGGTGTTGATGGCACAGTACTTCCTGGAACCTCATCAAAAAATAGTTTTTATTTAGGTTTGAGAGGGCTGGGAGGAGCTTTTTTGTAGATCATTTACTGTAATGTACTGGCTGATGTTTATATGTACAGCAGCCTCCTGGTGATAGAAACAGACCAGCTTAAACCTTCAGTTTGTTCTTTGGTGACTGAAGGTAATTTGTCTTAATTACTGTTGAGATTTGGAGGCAAGTCTTAGTTCAAAAACATTGTGCTTTGAAGACACAAAATCCTTCATTTCAGTCCCAAAGTGAAAAATACTTATATGATTTTTTTTGTTTTCCTCTAGCCTCAGAAGTACCTTTGTTTTCTTTTGTTGACTCTGCCATTTATTTGAAGATGGTCTGAAGATCCTTCGTTGCTGGTGCTCCAGCCTTTACCAAGCATTTTATTTTTCTTAGAATTTGCATATGAAAATGTTGCATATAGCTATATACATGGTACTAAGAAGAAATTATAGTTTCTTTGGACCAGAATCTCGTAACAGTACACTGGAGTAGTTCCATTAACACAAATGGAGTTGAGCCAGACTATATACTCTTTGGCTCTGGTCCTCATAAACTTGAGCAAAGTTCCATCTAGTTGTTATTGGCATAAGGAGCCAACTTGGGTAGCCCAAGCATTTTTTCAGGACAGAGAATGAGCCAAATCTTTCCTCAGTTGGTTCTACAATTAAGGATTTCTGCACTTGCTCCTGTAACTTCCCCACAGAAAAAATGGTGAGGTACAAATTACATAATTGTGTGTGGTTGAAAGCTAGCTGAGCTGCTGGGCTCAAAGGGTGATATCAGAAGCATAGTGAACCAAAGATTGTTATTTACAATCTAGCCAAGTAGTCCTATTCATACAATAACATAATCTAATAAACACTGCTCATCAAGAAGGCTCTCTCTGAGCACAGCACTGCTTTAATGTGATTGAATAATTCTTTCTCTGCTCTGCTCCCTTGCAACTGTGTTTTTGTGTTTGAATTATTGGGACTTAAGGTCTCTGTGAGTCTGCCTGTGTGGGGTGGTTAAGCATCTCAAAGTGGTTTCTGCAAAAGTATAAGGGCATTTGGTTTTCTACCTAGGGCAAATTCTGTTTTGGGAAAATACAGGCTCTTGGGTGTTGGCTATACAGAATAGTCATTACCTGCTTTAAACTGCTGGCTAGGTTTGATATGTAGAATTTAAACAGATGCCAGAGATAGGTAGTTTCATTCCAGTGCTGGGAAAAAAATAATCCTCTTTATAGTGAATTTGTTAATCACATTGGAAGCCTGCTGCCTTGAAAGTCGTGATAGAAATGTAAGCCATTATCATGTGTTATTACAAATGATGTCTCTGCCATTAAAAAGCCCCAAGTATATTAAGGGAAAATTAAGATTGTTAATTCAAGCATTCAGAAGTTAGAAAATGCAACAATTAAATCTGCGTGTACAGGCTTATCATCAACCCCTGTCTGCTTTTAGGCAAACCAACACAGAAAACATTGTGATCCTATCATCATGCTGATAAAAGACTTGTTGCAGAGGGTGAAATTTTTCTTGGATTTTGAATACGAGTGTACGTCAACTAGGGTTTGAGAGAAGTCGTAACTTTCCCAAGCTAGGCCAAATTTCCTAGAATCACTAAAAAGTGCACCCTCACCTATACAACAAACTTTTTTGTTTTTTCTCTATTCTTCCTCACATACCCCATCTTTCTCCAAAGCATGGAGGTACTAAAAAAATGTTTGCATTATCTTCTTCAGTGCAGGATACTTGGACATTTTTAAATAGTCATCTTCTTTAGTTTGGCTTCAATACTGTCATTTAAATGAAATAGCTTAAGATAGATTGAAGACATAGAAAAAGTAATCTTGAATGGTTATCACTGGCTAAACAGCTATGCAGCAGGAAATCACAGAATCATGGAATGGTTGGGGTGGGAAGGGCCCTTAAAGCCCATCCAGTTCCAACCCCCCTGCCACGGGCAGGGACACCTTCCACTAGACCAGGTTGCTCCAAGCGTCATCCAGCCTGGCCTTGAACACTTCCAGGGATGGGGCATCCAGAGCTTCTCTGGGCAACCTGTTCCAGTGCTTCACCACCCTCTCCGTGAAGAACTTCTTCCTGATACTAATCTAAACCTCCCCACTTTCAATTTAAACCCATTACTCCATGTCCTATCACTACAGGCTCCTGTAAAAAGACCCATAATATAGTCCTGTAATTATACTTCTATAAAATATAGTCATATAATAGGATATGCTGGGGAACTATACCTATAGGCAGCAGTTGGCTTCACCTGGTGTGTAAGCGAAGAAGAAGCCAAGAAGAGTAAGAAGCCAATCATGAAGATATTTAAGGGGCGTGATGGGAAGACTGTGCAGAATTAGTGAAAAGTGGCAAATATGTAGATGCAGCGTGATAAAGAGAGCTTTGAAATCAGTCCAAATGATGTGAAAGTAAAGGCATAAAAACAATGTGTCAAAGTGAAGTCCTATTCCCTTGCTGGTGTGGGCTGGCCTTTTCCTGTTGCTCTCGTATCTTGTGGGTTTTACTCATCTGCAACTTGTCGGCTTCATTCTCATTTAAAACACCGAAAGTGCTTAATAATATTACTGGCCTTTTCTAGCCCATCTGCAGAAGCAGTGATATTTAATAGCAAATTCATTGTTACTCTATAAGGAAGCTTTACCATAAAGGTCACCAATTTTGGTCAGTGCATTTTAATTTGTACACACTTTAAAGGTCATATTCCTCACTTCCATTGCAATAACACTGTGTGTTTACTCTCTTGTCAGAGATGATTGTGTATGACTTAGCTGAGGGATCTTATCAATGGCATATAAAATAAAATAATAATGATGAAAACATTGGTGAAAGTGTAAGGGGATTTTTCCTGCTGTATGTTTACATAATGCTTGGAGGTAAACACACATCTACAAGGTCTGGTTTTCTGCTGTGTTACTCCAATATTTTCTTTATTCCCCATGAGAAATTCACAGCCTTCAGCAGAGTTTCTGCTGGTGTATATTGGAATGACAGTAGTTTCAGGCTCGTAATACCGTCTCTGTATAAACACGTCCAAACGTAATTAAGGACCTGGACTCTCAATCTAGCAGACCTCAAATTAGCTTTCAAAATGCATATTAAGTGCATAGACAAATGCTTTTTTGCAATTCCAAACGACCTCTGAGGGCAGGGTGAACAAAATTGTATGAACCTCTTTAATGCCACAAAACTCTCTCTAGAGATTTGCATATAAAGTGTACCATTTTATGTCAAACAGATTTGTTAATCTTAGAATGACGGAAACAGTACTTGAAAATTAATCAAGGTGGGTTTTGATTGCCCAGCTGAGGCCCTTAAAAGGACCTGACCTGATAACTTGAAACTGTTATTTTGTGGTTTCCAAATTCAATAATTTGGGGGTTTTATTTGCTGGATGGGGTAGTAGGAAATAGATAAATCTTCAGTGGTGTATTTCCTCAAATAGTGGAATTGTACTTTTAGAAGTTCTTGTAATCCTGTTGGAAAATGCTTCATTATTTGTTCATTATTTTAAATTGTGTTAAAATATGCATAAGCATTTTTCTAGATAAAAAAAAAAGAGTAGTCTTACTGAGTCTTTTGGTACTTGGAACAGGGCAACGTTTCATTTTTTTGCCATAATAGCCTGTCTGAGAAACAATGACTGAAAAATGGACCTCCTCCTGTAGGAGACAGGTTCTTGTCCCCACAGCTGAAAAGCCCAGGGTACGTCAAATGCTTACGTTAAGAGGGAGGGACGGAGATACATGGTCTTGAGTTAACTTTCTTGGGTGATGCTTTTTCTCTGCTCTTGTCATCCTTATCCTAGCCCGAGGGTTAAGAACAGGGAGATATGGCATAAGAGGTGGGATATGCTTTTGTCCTACAGGAGACCCAGAAATGCCATGATGATCGAGTCATAGGGTGTGTCTCTACTCTGAAGCAGTAGTTGTAACCTCTGAAGTTCCCAGAATAGAGCACCTGTTCTAGTACAGATTCCTGCTTGAACTAAAATGCTTGTTTCTAGGGCTTTTCACCTCCTCAGCAGAGCTGGTTGTGAAATCTTGACTTACCTGACCCTCCGTGTAGAGTGTGAGCAGTTCTTAAAGGGTAGAGAAATACAATGGGACTTTTGCATATGTGAATCAAACACTGGTCTGACTATTTTATTTTTTTCTTCCACATACATTCAGGAAAACCCGTTTCCTCTGACCTCTCCTATTATTTACGCTTTGTCCCAGCTAGCTTTTGATTCCTTAGCAAGAAGACATTTCTTTCCTCCCTATAACTTCATTTACTTAGGGATTTCAAAGATGAAACTTGCTTTTCTGGTCCTGGGGCTGTAATGAGCTTTAATAATTTTTAATTACTTAACTATCTGTTGTGACATAATTAAAATGTCTTTCAACATTTTACATTTCACCCCTAAGAAACAAATATCTTCTAGGCTGTAAAATATGCCTTGCAGCTTATTTTTATGAAACAATGAGGGAAAGGCTTCTTCCAGGCTCAGTCACATCCCATTTGCCTGTCAACATAAAGTTCTTCTTAGCTATGTCCCTGAATAGCCTTGCTCATTCTTTCCCTGCTTTTCACTCCTATTTTACAGGTGTATTTTAAAGACCCTCTGTCAGGATTCAAATACATCTTTACCTATACCATTTTACTAAAAAACACTGAGAGCCTAGCAAAAATATCTGTAAAAGCCATTACATCTTACTACAGGATTAAGTTTTTTTTTGTCCTGTGCTGCATTCTTTTCATCTTGGGAAAATGTGTACAATGAAAATAGATTAGTTCCATTTTAATCAACAAATTCCAGGTGTTACGGGAAATGGGCTTACAACAGGTTGGGACAGAGCTGTAAAACCAGAGCAGTGCAGCAGCCTACCATTCAAGGTTCAGAATAAGCTAAGGTAATTAAAATGAAATCAGATAATACTGTTTATAATTATTTCTTATACCTCTTCTAGCAGAAAATAATACTTTCTGGTAGCTTTAAATTTTTCCCACATTCAGCCTGAAATTCTATTTGTAGCATTGATTTCTACCTCTCTATGTAAATACTCATATTAAGTGATAGTTAAAGGGAGTCAATGCTTTCCAAAGTGGAGTTTTGGGAAAAGTGTTCTTCTGTGAGGAACATGTGTTTTAGGAGGTTTTGTTAAATTCTATTTAATCCTATAAGTGGACAGAGCTTTGCAATTTAGCAGGAAAAAAATTGAGAAAACAGCCGTATCTTTTTGTCACCTCTATGAGTGTTCAGCCAAACCTTCAAATCTATGGGGAAAAAAACCCAAAAACCAACTATTGTCTCAGTTTTTCTTGATAATTCTGTGAAGTTGACGAGAACATCTTCAAGATTCAGTTTCTACCAAGAGTATACTTCAGCTTCTGACACTTCTGCTGTGTCAGTAGTCCCAGGTATGACTTTTCTTTGGTAAGCAGCTAAGTATCCTGCAAGTTGAAGTGGAAGATGCTGAACAATATTACCTTACAATTCCTCCTGCAAGCAATCCTGGGTGTAGGTTGCAGGAAGTGAGAGGAGGACACATTACCTCAGAGCTTCCTGTGCTGGATCCCAGGAAAGTCAAGGAGAATAGGAAATAACATTAATGCACAGGGTGAAAGAAAGACCTGCAGCAGCTGGGAGGAGAAAGAGCTGGAAAAAGATGAGTGAAATGAACAGCGATTAGTCAGATGTGTGCAAAATGTTATAAAAATGCAATACTCCCTGAAGAATTATGTTGTAAAATAAGTGATTCATTTTACAGGTGTTTTGGTTGTTTTATCTGTTGTTGGGTTTGGTTTTGTTTTTGTTTTTCCTCTCTTCCTTAATATTTCTTTGTCTGTGGCTCTGCTGCTCTGAGACTACTAAATTTGAGGCAGAAACCTATTAGTAACTTCCTCAGGGCAGCAGGGACTTGCACTGGTGAGAAACAATCCTGTTACAGGTTTGGGAATGGTTTACTATTTCCATGTAAGCATAGATTAACCTTAATTTGAGGGATGGCATCATGCTTCTGAGAACCAGATTAGACTCGCAGAATCATAGAATGGTTTGGGTTGGAAGGGACCTTAGAGATCATCCAGTTCCAACACC